>NC_056744.1:760536920-760629420 GCF_019279795.1 Protopterus annectens
ATAGAGGCCGCTTGGGCTTGTACCTAATTTAGCTATGGTGCCTCCTGCATTACCTTAGACGTGTATGCTGAAAACAAGGGGCAGATGCTTCCACATGAAGAGGGTCCTGTTTACTACTCCAGTGTTTAAGGAACCAGCATAGCATCCCCTGCCCAAAAACCTTGCCTCGTTTAAGGGGAGTAATGAGTCTAATGTCGCCGAGTTAATTTCCCAAAAGGAATGACCTTAGCCATACCACCCTACAGGGGCAGATATAATGCTGGCATTACTTGCCTTGAAAATCACTGCCTCCAAAAGTCAGTCTGCCATATAGGGTTGCAAAAGCAAAGATGTGCACAAGGCCAAGGCAAGATTCTCCCTGATTCTAGACTTTGGGAGGGCTTGGAAAATCTCATGAAGAATATGAACATGTGCAGTTGAAATACATATCTGGCTAATGTCCCTCGGCTGTAACATGGCAGAGAAATGCACCTTCTGCTAGACTCTTTCTCAGGCCACTCTATTTGCAAATTGTACGGGACAGCCTCTAGTCTCTGGCACCCTGAAGTCTCAAAGACACCATACTGAACTTCATTCTGGGCTGTTTTGAAATAGTACCATTCCCAGTTAGCCTGCGGCCATTAAAAACATAGAATCATAGAGTCTGACTTTAACAGCTTGTTTGTGGACTACAGAGTCAAGACTAAGGCACTAACTGGTATCAGAGCCAAGCAAACACTTATGTACCACTGAGTGCCATTAAACACTGGAGGAGCCATAAGACTCTGAAGCTTCATTTTTCTAAAATACATTCCCATTATCCTACATGAGGAGACACCCAGGGAGGACCCACACCTTTCCAAAGCTCTGCAACTTGTATTACCCAGCATGTGTTACCAAACTGTTTGAGATGATTGGGGTTGACTCAAAAACTGATACACATGAAAGCTTTCATGCAAGCAGGAGATGCCTGTGCTTGGCCTGGCTATGGCATTAAACTAAGGTTCCTTAGGATGAAATTCTGCATCTATGGCTCTAGTCCCCAAGAATTAAGCAGTGAGTTAATCTGTAAAATCTGGTCAACACACTCCAGCATGGGCTTACCCAATGACTCCTTCCTAACTAGATTCAACAAGCACAGCTTGATCTGGAGGGAAATCCTATGAGGTGAAGCCTCTGTTTCAAGCATACCTAATTACAGGCTCTATAATCAGATGGCTGAATGTTCCTCTCCTTATGATCTGGATATGCTGAGGGCTGATTTTATCTGAAAGAAGGAAAGTAAAGTGAACAACTCATGGTGTGGGGGAAGCCTGGGATGTGCCTTTTCTAAGACTCAACTACTTTGTCAAAATGTAAGACCAGTACAGGATCAAAATGCTTCTAACCAGGGTTGACGTCCACTTCTGAGATGATTAGGAGGGTACAGACAATGCATATCTACTGATGAATTTTCAACAAATACTTAAATGCTGAGACTGCAGACAAACCACTGCACTCTGAGAATGACTCACTCAGAATGGAGCCTCTGTCAGCTATTTTCTTTGAATTCTGTATTTATCTTATCCAAAAAACTCCACAATTGCATTCTATCCCTGGAGATTGTACCAATGACGGAAAAAAATAAGATACCTTGGAAACAGGCAAAAAATAACTGGCTGGCTAGCCTGACATTGAGGTTTGTGCACTTAATTTATCTGCATTTGTTTACTGGGATGATCTGACTAGGCAGAGCCCCTTTTCAGCAGAGGCCTGGGGAAAAAACTCCATATGAATTTACACAAAGCAAACAAGTTTTTACAATACAATTTTTAAACAGTTTTACAGCAAAAAATAAGCAGAAAATTAAACAAGCAATAAATACACGAGCAGCATATATTCATCAAAACGTAACTATATCAATGAGTGCACCTTACACAGTGAATTAATAAAGATTATAGACCACAAGCAGAATAAGATAGGAAGATAAGTAGCAGCATGGATATAAAACAGCCAGGACAGATGATGTATTGAGAGATAAGGCAGGAGCATGGATATATACAATAGCCAGAGAACATGTAGTAATGAGAGCAGAAGCATAGAATATCAGCTTGGCTTAAAAGAAAAGAAAAGCAGAAGTAATTAATATAGGACTGAGTGAGAAGATATAGTATTTTAGATAGGGGTGGAGCAAGTGCAAGTCCAATTTTCCATGAAATGCATTTTTAGAGCTTTTTTAAAGGATATGTGTGAAAAGTCTTCTCATAGGGAATTGAATGGAATTCCTCATTTTTGAGACATGACATCAAACTAGAGTCTCCTGTTAAGTTAGTTGATTTGGTCACACTTCATAAGTCTTTATCACTTGATCATAGGGTTCTGTTTGGAATATACCAAGTAGGAATATTGGCTATTTTTCAGAGTTGTAGATTAAAGCATGTATATTATCCAGCTGAGAGTAAGACAAGCTGTGAGGAAGTTCCAACCAGAGGATCTTTTTTATGGGTAATCAGTGGTGTAACCTGTATGGTGGGCTAGCTGCAGATTTTGCAATTCTGTTATAGACCTATCCTAGTAGGTTCATTTGGGAAGTTTATAGTTTAAACACATGTCATCCCTGCTTTCGTATGGGTTTCCTCAGGTTGCTCCGGTTTCCTCCCACGTTACAAAGACATGCATTTGGAGCATTTCTCCCTGGGCCTCTGCTGAAAATTGGCTTTGTTCCAAGTCAGACTTTCCTGGTTAACAAAAGTTAAATAAATAAATAAATAAATGAGTATGGGGTTCCATACAGAAATGTTGGAAGTAAGTATGTAGTTTTGTTCTATCATTTAAAAATAGGTTAAGTCTGTAGAGGAGACCAAGTTTTTGATGCATCACTTTTTTTTGTCTGTTCCTTTTATAAGGTGATTAAATTTCATATTTTCATCAAATTACTACTCCTAACAGCTTGGAGTGGGAAACAGTTTCAATTGCGGTGTTATTGGAAGAGATTATAGTGAAGCTGTTTTTTTTTCCCACTAGGAATGTGTTAGGAGTAAGGAGTTTGTAGGTTTTTTTTAGAGGGGGTTCAATAGAAGCTGGGAGTTATAGAGCCAAGCCTCCACAGAATGGAAGAATTCCTGTATCTGTTGCTGTAACCGTTCAATTCTTTTAGCTGAATTGATGTGTGTTGAATCATCTGCATATTGACTATAAAGGCATTTTTTTACTGATTTGTGTAGGTCATTAATGAAAATATTAATTTAGAGTGGTCCTAGGATGGAGCCTTGTGGAACCCCTACAGATATTGGAAGGAAGAAGTAGATGTCAGTAGTACATTTAACTGCCTAGTGTCTTGTCCGATAATTAACTGGAGAACCATAATAGGGATGGACTATCTAGTCCAATGGAGAAGAGTCTGTTGAGAAGTAAAGGTTAGGACACCATGTCAAAGGCTTTGGACAGGTCAAGTAGTACTGCTGATACTAATTTGGCAGTGTCATGGTGCTAGTTAATGTGAGAACAGAAACTAAAGAATGCAGTGTAAGTACTGTGATGTGGGAGGAAGCCATGTTGGTTAGGAGAAAGTAAATTGTTTTCCAGTATAGATTTTAGTTGTTGGTGATGGATGCATTTCTTTACAATTTTGGCTAGGGATGAGAGTATAGTAATGGGACAATAGTGGGTGAATTCTTAGAGTACCCACCTTTTCAAAGTGGTAAAATGTAGAATTTCTTCCAGAGTAGAGGGACACAACTCCCTTTGATGAAGTGAATGATTAGAATGCTTACTGGTTATTCTATTGCATCTGTTGCTAGTTTAATATATTCAGGAAGAAGGTTTCCAGGAAAAGAGTGGTAAGCTTAAGTTTGAGAGAATTCTTTGATGATGGTGGTTAGTATAGGTTTGAGCAATATAGTATTTGGCTATTGAACAGACTCTTGCATAGGTATAGAGGTATTAGTTGTGCCTTTTATGAATGAGGCTACCGTTTTAATGAGGAATCGCTGTATTAGCTTGACAAGTCTGATCTGTAAAGCCATTGAGCTTATTATTAAGGATCTCATAAACAAGGACATAGGCAATCTCCAAGCACTTGACCCCACCCAGTTCGGATTCATCAAGAGCAGATCTTGCCTGTTGAACCTGGTTAACTTCCTTGAGACTGTCAACAAGACGCTAGATGAAGGAAAGTCAGTACATACAGCTTACCTTGACTTGGTCAAAGCCTTTGATACAATCCCCCACTCAGGCATCATAGAAAACCTAACACAACTTGGCATAAATTCCTATCTCATCAGGTGGGTGGCCAAATTTCTCACCGATAGGACCCACAAGGTTAAAATAGGTGCCTCCACCTCTGGCAGCAGACCTGTCACTAGTGGTGTGCCCCAGGACTCTGTCCTGGCACCTCTACTGTTTGGCATCTACTTCTCAGAGGTCCAAGCAAACACAAAAGGCATGTGGCTGACCAAGCTTCTGGACGACTGTAAGTTGGGTGCTGTCATTGACTCTACAAATTATGTTAACATAGTACTACAGGGTCTCACAGCAACAAATTACTGGTGCCAAAGTCATGGCTTTAAGTTAAATGCAAAAAAATGTATTATCATACTATTCGGTAAAAACACAGCTGATTATACATCAACGGCAATGGCAACCCCCTAAGCACACAACCTGTGGTGAGGGACCTGGGTACACAACAATCTCACATTCGACCATCATGTTGCAGCAGTGGTCAGAAAAGCCTTTTACTTGGTTCATCTCATAAGTAAAGGGATGGCATCCAGAAAAAAGGAGGTTATTACCTCTCTGTACTCCTCCCTCATTAAGCCAATAATTGAGTACAACACCCATTTTGGTATGTACCTCCCCAAACATCTGCACCAACTGGAAAGGCCACAGAAATACCTCACAAAGAGAATCTATGTCCTCCATCACCTGTCCTATGCAGACAGGCTCAAATCACTATCACTCTGCTCAGTATTGTACAGATTGCTCAGAGGTGATCTGTGTCTTGGCTACAATGCAATCTCAGACCCTGCCCTACCGGAGATGCTCCATATCTATAAGTCTAACTCCTCATGCATTACCCATTTGAAAGGACGAAATCTAATATGCAACATTAACAAAACCTGCTGGAGAGACAGGTTTGTCTTCCAGAGGCTACCCTCTCTCTGGAATAACCTTGATGAGTGGATGGGAAACCACAAATTTGTACTGGGGTTCCACATGTGTCCCTCACTGACAGGGGTGACAGGTGTTGGACAGGTGTTGACTGAGGTTTCTCTTTTGGGGATAAACTCTTGGCTAGGCTTGTAAGGGCCCCAGGGCCATTAGCCTACTAACCTCCTAGGATCCTATGATCCTATTTATTGAACTGGCTAGCTATACTTTCTGTGGAGTTGGTTGTTATTGGAGCTGGTTGGGTTGTATGTCCAGGGTGGATTAGTTTGTTTATTGATGACCAGAATGTTTAGGGTTAGTATGACCTGTATTTTGATGACTGGTGCAGTATGATCTTATCTGATTTGATCTTAATTTTGCCCTGATTTCTAACCTGCCTATAAATTTGGAGAATGGAGTCATTTTTGTTTTGTTTCCAGTGACTCTAGGATTTGTCTCTATTTGCCACTAGTAGCTTTGTTTGTTTTGTTAGCCAAGGAATTGTGTTGATTTTAATTCTACAAAACAAATCCCAAAGAGGTAGCAACGTGGAAAACTATAAAATGAACAAGAATAAAAACACTGATGCAGCAGAGATAAAATCTACCAGTGTAATAACGCTTGAAAAGCAGTAAAAACAGAGATAAGCACTTTCGCTGACTGTGTCAGCTTCATCAGACCATAAAACAAATTGCAAAAATTCCAGATAAATACTCCTAAGCCATTCAGATCCCACTAATAAGCTCATTATTTTCTGTTTATGTGTACCCTCTTAATTACTAAATATTCACTTCATCTGAACAGCCCTCTAGCTTTAAGGGCTAGTTTTAAAGTGACCCTACCATTTAAACCCTTGCATTTATCTGCCTGCAGTTGCAGTATCCAATAAAGCTCCCTGCTCTCTGTCCTGTTATAGATGCCACCCAACCTCTGATCTTCTGGTGTATCTCATCAATCTCATTAATAACATCCCTTTCCATCAATGCTCATCCATCAGTGTGTGAGGTTATAAAATGGAAATGGCACATGTTAATGTCAGACAAAGACTTACAGGGTGTTACAGGCACACAACCAAGATTTATTTTCAGGAATAAGAAATCCCTTAACCGTCTATTATGCTATTGACCAATGAATAATACAATCCCAAGTCTGCTAAATGTACCTTCCTTGTGGAAGGTGTAATTTTTGTATTTTTATTAACAAAAGTAATAGTTTTAAACATCCTATTACAGGAAACGTGTACAGATTTGATCTGTTAGCTAGTTGTCAAACTAAGAATTAAGTCTATTTAGTACAGTGTAATACTTGCCAAAGTTTTTATATTGGCTAGACAAACAGAACATTGATGGAAAAGGTCAGACAGCACATTAGATGTATTAGACAGTCGGATGAGAAGAACCCACTGGCTAAACATGTTTTAGATACTAACAGCAAACATAATTTTAGCTCTATGGTATTTGAAATTATATCAGAAGATCAGAGGTTGGGTGACATCTATAACAAGAGTGAAAGCAGGGAGCTTTATTGGATACTGCAACTACAGGCAGATAAATGCAAGGGTTTAAATGGTAGGGTCTCTTAAGACCAGCCCTTAAAGCTAGAGGGCTGTTCAGATGAAGTGAATATTTAGTAATTAAGAGGGTACACATGACCAGAAAGTAATGAGCTTATTGGTGGGATCTGAATGGTTTAGGAATATTTATTTAGAATTTTTGTAACTTGTTTTATGGTTGATGAAGGTGACACAGTGAATGAAAGTACGTTCCTCTGTTTTTACTGTTTTTTGAGAGTTATTAAACTGGAGGATTTTATCTCTGCTGCATCACAGTATTTTTATTCTTGTTTACTGAATTTAACTCTTTAATCTCTAACACAGGTGTGATTGTTGTTGAGTAGATATAAAAAAATGCTATTGAAGAAGGATACTGCTTCATCTATTGGAACTTGTTTTAGTAATTTCCAAATGACTGATTTTAAGGTACTGGTAAAGTTATCTTTATCAAAGTTTATTGTGTTACAAGATTGGTTGATGCTGTGTATTTTTCAGATGGATGGACACTCCCTTACAATAAAAGTGGGTAGGTGGTCACTTAGATTGTCTGGTAGGGATCTGGTGAAAGTATTTTTTTCTAGAAAATTGTGAGAACCCAGTCCAGGATATTTTTGTCTGTTACTGTTTTTGTTGTATCTTGTTTCGGTATCTTTAAGTTGAGTAAATGCATGGAGGTTAATGTTTTTGTTGGAAGATATATATTTTTACTGTTAGCCAATCAATATTAAGATCGTCCATTACAATGGTTTCTTGGCAGATAGATGAAGAACCCCACAAGAGGAGTTCCTTGGTAGCATCAATGTTATCTTCAATGTGGTTATATATACTTCTACAATAGTTATCTTTTATGGTTGTTTATTTGTAGAGCAGCCATCAGATTTCAGCAGTTCCTATAGTTGGATGGGTAGCTGGATGAAGTAAAATGCTGAGAGTTTGTTTATACATAATGGCAATCCTACCTACTTTTTTATTTTTTCTATCAAGCCTAGGGATTTTATAGCCAGGGGAGCCAATCTTCATCATGAATTTACTGATTTAACCATCTTTTTTCTATGGCTAAGATTATGCACTGTAAGTGCTGGGAAATCTAGGCATGTACCTCTGAGAGTTTGTTACAGATACTTCTGAGGTTGTTATTAAAGAGGGAAGCCATTTTTAATATGGTGGGTGATGAAGAGATTGTGAAATGGAGGGGATTTGTAAATGGGGTCCTTGTTTAGGATGAATATCACTTGGAAGCTGAAGTTTTAGAAAATATGTTTGCTGTGTGTAGGCACTTATATTTAGGCTTTGATAAGATGATGAACTTGTAATTAGAATTGCTACTGAGCTAGACATGTTTAGTTTTTAACATGTGGACTTAAGAAAGGGTAAAAAGGTGGGGTTATAAGGATATTGCTATGTTTGAATGTAGACTGGTGGTTAATTGTGGTAGACAAAGGTAGATCAGCACTTTCAGGTAAGTACTGTGATGAGGATAAGTGTGTATGCACAATCAGGAGAAATAATAGAAGAATGTTTAGTATCCGCTATATTATAGTAGGAAAGAAGGTGATACCAGGTCAATTTAAGGTTATGGTTTATTGCAGGATGAATAGAATGTTCAGAAAGGGGAGAGGCTAGTTGAGGAAGCAGATGCTGTTGGTGTAAAATTATGTCATTTTATTGAGGGGGGGTATGGATGGTAGGTGAGAGTATAAAAGTAGAGAGATGGGTGGGATAGGTTGATTTAAGGGAAGGGATGAACCATAGTGAGGTACGGAGGCAGAAGAGAGAAAAAAGCTATTTCATGGATTTAAGTAATGGCAGGATTATTTGTGTGTAAATCTGATGGAAGGAATACAACTAGGGAATATTTAACAAAAGTACAATTTTGACTAGGGAGGCAGGTAAAATAAATAAAAGCATAAAGCTGTCTCTACTTTCATAAGTAACATGAGTTATAGGGTGCTTGATGTAGTAATAAAATAATTGTTACAGCACGTAATTTTCTATTTCGGGGGTGGGGAAAAGCAGCATGTGCCAGAAGCCTGCTAACTAGAAGGCTGCTGATTTAACCATATGTTTCCTTAGCTGGATGACAGCCCCTGCTTGTTACAGTATTTTTTCCTAGGTTAGAAGAATCTCAGCAGAAGTTAGTTAGTAAGGGAATTGCTTTAACCAAAGAAGATTTGCTGTGTGAAAACTGACCATACTAATGTACAAATTTAGCTTACAATGTTTATCAATATAAGGTCGGGGTGGGGCTACCAGCATTCTCACTCTACCATACAGACCACTCTAGAAAAATGATGAGAAAAAGGTTAGGTTATCTACTGTTCTAAACATATTTTAACAGTTGCATTTCATATTTGGGTATTGCCTTATTTATATTAGCATTGGGAATGTGATTGAAATTCAGCTGTTGAAGTTCTTTTGCCAGGGAAAATTTGTTATACAATTTTGCAGAAATAATCTTCTGGGCAAGTGTGTGCTCGGCATACTGGGAGAGATAAAATTAAAATAATTAGGATTGTTTAGCTGTTTAGTTGTATGAGTGGTGCAGGATATGTACAAGGGCACTGTGACAGTGATGAGGTTTGCGGTACAAGTGATGGATGCGTTCAAGGTAGAGGTGGGATTACATCAAGGATCAGCTCTGAGCCCTTTCTTATTTGCAATGGTGATGGACAGGTTGACAGATGAGATCAGGCAGGAGTCCCATAGGCTATCATGTTTGCAGATGACATTCTGATCTGTAGTGAGAGTAGGAAACAGGTTGAGAAGTCCCTGCAGAGGTGGAGATATGCTCTAGAGAGGAGAGGAAGGGAATGAAGATAAGCAGGACTAAGACAGAATATATGTGTGAAGGAGAGGAAGGACAGAGGAATGGTAAGGATGCAGGGAGTAGAGCTGGTGAAGGTGAATGAGTTTAAATACTTGAGATCAATAGTTCAGAGTAATGGTGAGTATGAAAGAGAGGTGAAGAAGAGAGTGCAGGCAGGGTGGAGTGGCTGGAGAAAAGTGTCAGGAGTAATTTGTGACAGGCTGGTACCAGTAAGAGTGAAATGGAAGGTCTATAAGATGGTGGTGAGACCCGCTATGTTATATGGGTTGGAGATGGTGGCGCTGATGAAAAGACAGGAGGCAGAGCTAGAGGTGGCAGAGTTAAGATTTGCACTGGGTATGATGAGGATGGACAGGATTAGGAATCAGTATATTAGAGGGTCAGCTCAGGTTGAATGATTTGGAGACAAAGCCAGAGAGGCAAGATTGCATTGGTTTGGACATGTGCTGAGGAGGGATGTTGGTTATATTGGGAGAAGGATGCTAATGATGGAGCTGCAGAGGAAAAGAGGAAAGCATAAAGTAAGGTTTATGGATGTGGTGAGAGAGAACATGCAGGTGGTTGGTGTGACAGAGCAAGATGCAGAGGACAAGAAGAAATGGAAACAGATGATCCACTGTGGTGACCTCTAATGGAAGCAGCCAAAAGAAAAAGAAGAAGAATGATTGTTTAGTTGTAAAGGTTAGATACTTATCAGCAGAGCATGAAAGGGCAGCATTTTAAGTAGTGTTAGGCCAATATAAATATTGCACTATATCTCACTGTTGTCTATTTGAGCTTTAAAGCCTTTACACAGTAAGATAAAAAAGAGTTAACAATAGATTTTTCTTGGTAGTTTAGAAGGATAGGTAGAACACGTATCTCAGTCAGTTCCTACTCTCTGATCCCCAAAGCACAGTTTGTAGAATGGAATTTAAGCACTTTAGCATCAACCAGTTGAAACTTAACAAATGCAATGAACACTAGGCCATAACCTCACTCTTTCCACAACCAAAACTATCTCAGATTAATAACAAATACCCGCACTAGCTAGTACCGTGTTGTTCATAAAGTATAAAAACAGGTACAGCAACAACTAAAATCTACATCAGAAGCCAGTAGAAACATGCATATCTTATTACTAAGGGTATGGTGTCGAGGTCAAGGGATTTGATGCATAATGTCATCGCTGCATTGACAGAGGTGCAGATCCATCCATGTACATGAAAACAGCTGGGAAATTTATTTTGCTGATTGGCAGAGAAGAAAAACACAACAAGAGTGGTCTTTGATGGTAGCTTTTCAATTATATTTAAATAACATTCCCAATATGATGAACCATCATTGCTGTTGTTAAATACATGGATTGTATGTGTGCAACAAAGACCAATGGATGTAACACCTCCTGTTTGGAAAAATGTGCAGCCCAATATAAACTGAACAACTAAAAAAAATGCAATAAAAGTTATTATATTATAAAAGCAATGCATAGCATTCAACACAGCATACATTTCATAGTATTTTGGTATTAGTTTACAAAACGTAGGTTGCAACAAAGACTAATCATAAGTTCATAGTTACTTACTTGGCTATTGATCTATATTTACCCACTGATGAAGGCTGGTTAGTCGAAACCATTTTGGAGATATTTATAATACTAATAAATACAATATTTGACTTTTATTCCAGACTTCAGTATCTTTGCATTACATTTGCTGGCCATTGGTGTTTTGGATATCTTAGTAAGAAAGCATTGTGGGCATAAAGTTGTATCAGATGTTTGCTTAGGTGCATAGTGAAGGGGGCATTATATTCAATGATTTACCTGATGAGGGTAGAATACAGCGGGATGATCACATCCCTTGAACTGGACGCCATACCCTTAGAAATAAGATGTGCAATGACAAAGTACTTTCTTGCAGTAGTGGATATGTGGTGATAGAAAGATAGTTCATTGTCTGCATACATTCCCAGGTCCCTAACTACTGGATCAGTTTTTCAGAGGTGTGTTGTGAATGTGATCATTGCAAAGGACTTTTTACTTCATGAAAGATATATTATAAGTTTCTTGGAATTCAGTTTTATTCCATGTATTTTTTTCACCAGCTACTGGTTTGGAAAAGGCTTTTTGGAGAATCTTAGTGTCCTCTGTGGAGGTTATAATGGCACCATGTTTACAGTCATCTGCAAACTTAGTCAGTCATAAACAGTTGGCAGTAGCTTTAGCTTCCGAGAAAATAATGCCAAAAAGCAATGTCTTAAGTACTGAACCCTGGGGTACACCACTAGTGACAGGTCTTTTGGAGGAGAAGAACAGCCCACCTTATTTTTTTAGGTTCTATTTGTGAGCCAGTTTGGTATGCAGTGAGTTGCAAAGGGATTTAAATTTAGCCTGTATAGTTTATTAACAGTCGAGTGCAGGAAGGTGTTGAATGCCTTTGTGAGGTCTAGATATGCATTGTGTACTTATCTGCTCTCATTCATTGCTTCAGTAACCTTCTTGAAGAAGTCAACCAGGTTACGTAGGCAGGATTTGCTCTTAATAAAACCAAACTGGCTTGGGGTGAGTGTTTGTTGGTTACCTATGTGCTTATTTTTTAATTTCATAATGATCCTTTCCATAGCCTTACAGATGAGGCTGGTCAGACATATGGGTTTATATTCTGCATGTCTGCTGATGTCCCATGTTTGTGAGGGGAATGATAGTTGCAATCCTTCATTCATCTGGTAGTAAGCCTGTTTTCAGGCTAACACTGAAAAGATTCTGTAGAGGGTCTGACAGGTCCTATTTTTGTTTGGTCAGTAAGTATATTATCTGACCTCACAGAAGAAGTGCTACTGGCCCTGGATAGTTCTTTGATGACTTGTTCATGGGAGATTTGAGGGGGGATTTAATACAGGTATGAGAACTGGGAATGTAAGAACAGATTGGATAGGTGGTGAAGTTAGAGCTAGGTTTACTTGCTGGTAGATTACCTATGTCCTATGGGTATGACTATGTGATATAATTCACATTGTTTAAAGGGTTCTAACATAGTTAAAGAAGAATTTGCAGTTATCCTTTGCCTGGGAGGAAATTTTTACCTCATATGTGGTTTTGTTTGATTTGATCAGGCTCCAGAGTTAAGTTTAACAACAGTATTTTTGTATCTTGAGAGTTACTTTTATTTTTATGTGCAAAAGTTTTATTATAAAATTTGTTTATATGTGGGTTCCACCATAGAGGTTTATTTTTGAATTTTGCATTGTATTTACTTTAGAGGGGGACTGCGGTGGTGATGCTGTGGTAGCGTTGTTGCCTCACAGTAAAGATGGTGTCCTGTTCGATTCTCAGCTAGAGCTTCTTCTGTGTGAAGGCATGCGTGAATGGGTGTACCTTCGTTGAAGGTTGTGCATCAGAGCTGGCAACTCGGCACGTAAAAATCCACTGCCAATCATTAGTGGACCGTAGTTCTGCTGTGGCGACCCCTAACCGGGAAAAGCCAAAAGACAACAACAACATTTACTTTAGAGGGGGATAGATGCATCTAGGCTGCTATTCATAGATATATATATATATATATATATATATATATATATATATATATGTATTGAGAGAGCTAATTTGACAGTAAAGGATTCCACATAAACATTGGAGTCATTGAGTTTAACTGCGGTGGTGGTGCTGCGGTAGCATTGTCGCTTCACAGTAAGACGTTGTCCTGTTTGATTCTCAGTTAGAGCGTCTTCTGTGTGGAGACATGCGTGAATGGGCGTACCTTCGTTGAAGGTTGTGCATCAGGGCCAGCAACTTGGCACGTAAAAATCTACTGCCAATCATTAGCGGACCGGAGTTCCGCTGTGGCAACCCCTAACTGGGAAAAGCCGAAAGACACAACAACAACAACATTGGAGTCATTGAGTTTGAAGTGGATAATAAATTTAGCCGGGTCATATTTCAGTTTCAGTATATTAACATTTATATAATCTTTGACTACTGAGGACACTTCTTGCTTCAGTGTTAAGATTAATGTCACTATCTGTGTTCTGATTTGACCTGGGAGGGAGTTACAGATGGAAAGGAGAACACCTGTCCCATATTGGTGCTGATCAAATCCAGGATTTTATTACCACTGGCTTGTGTGCAGACTAACTGACTTAGTTTGTATTGATGAAGTCCAGAAATTTCTAGGAATTCTTGCTTAAGGAAGTGTACATTTCATAGATATGGAGTTAGAGAAGTCCCAGAGTTATAGGCTAAGGGGGGTCATAGAGGGGGTACTATAATTAGTCATGATGTGATAAGAGGTCTTGTTAATGTTAAGTTGGACATGGTTATCTTTTTTGACTAGTAAGGACATGAAGTGGATTTTTACAGATTTATTTTATTTATTTATGTATTTATGTGTAGTTTTATTAACTGGGAAAGTACATTGGGCCACGATGAGCCCTTTTTCAATGGAGGTCCGGGGAAAAAAGCTCCACAGTGTATATGTACAAAAAGTCAGCAAGAATTGATACCAAGAGTTAATACAGTAACAGCTCCATCGTATGAACACACAAGAGATCAACAAGCAGTAATAACAAGAGTTAATACAGTATGTTCCAAAAACAAACTAGCAGTAGTCAATACATAATTTTATACAATTGATTTGAGTTCCATAAGTAGTATAGAACCCTAAAGAGAGAATATACATTTTATCTTATGTGGTAGGCAAGATTTCCTATCTAAGTTAGGGTAAGCCAGTAGAAGTAGGAGGAGTAAGGAGGACGTAAGGAGCGGTGGGAGCAGGAGCATTCCCAGGTAGTGGAGAGATATGAATGGAGCAAAGACTTAAAACAGGAAAGAGTTTGTGTAGTACGGATGTGGGGAGGAAGAGAGTTCCATTTTCTTGCAAGGGAGAAAGATAGAAGAGGTTGCCCAGGGGTACCTAATGGTTTGTGTTCTTCAAAGAGGTTTTGATTATTAGATCTGAGGGTTCAGCCAGGAAAGTGCATAGTAATGATAGAGGAGAAGGAGGGGCATTGGGTATGGTTGAAAATTAGTTTATGGGCAGTGAAGAGTTGAATATAGGAGAGATAGTTACGGAGTTCCAGTCAGTTCAGGGAGTGTAGGGACTCATGGTGGTGGGATGAGGATTTTTCTACTAATAGCAAATTTGGAGATTTTATTGTAACAGGATGCCAGTTTAGCTTTGAGGGTTGCTTGTAGATTGGTAAGGAGAGGAGTTCCATACATGAGAGACGGAAGGAGGTATGTTGTAGACAGGGTAAGCTTAGCTGAAGAAGCTAAGAAGATTGTGCCGGTAAAGCATTCCTAGTTTCTGGTCTTTTTTTTTTTTTTATTTATGTTGGTTTGGAGGTGAATGTCAAATTTTAATTGTTCATTGATAAGGACACCTAGAAGCTTAGTTTGGGAGACTATTTTGATGGGAGTTTTATTTTGGCTTACTATATAGAAGGAGTTTGAGTCTATTATGGTATTTTTAGAAAGAGTGAAGATTATGAGTTTGCTTTTGGATGTATTTATTTTGCATCCAAATCTCAGTGCTGTTCAAGGCAGTTTATGTTATTTGCATGAGTTTAGGAAGGGATTCCACGGAGCAAATAATGGTTAAGTCGTCAGCGTATTGGACGACTTTGGCATTAGAAAAGCATTGGTGGAAGTCATTTGTGAAGACATTAAATAGAAGTGGGCCCAGGAAAGATACTTGGGGGATGCCAGTCACAGTCTTAAGGTAGGGGGAGGTGCAGTTATTCCATTTGACGGCTTGCTGTCTATTAGAGAGATAACTGGAAAACCAATTCAAAGAGGAGGGAGAGAGATTAAAATGGGAGAATTTAGATAGAAGTAGTCTATGGGAAATTGTATCAAAGACTTTAGATAGATCTAAGAGAAGAGCAGACACAATATTTCCAGAATCACGGGGACAGTTAATGTTTTCAAGAAAGGATAGTAGGGCTGTGGTGGTTCTATGTTCAGGGCTGTGGTGGTATCATGTCCAGGGATGAGTCCATGTTGTGTTGGGCTAAGCAGGTGGTCATCTAAAAGGTTGGGTAAAAGTTGAAGGTGAATACATTTTTCAAGAATTTTTTAGATAAGGGAGAGGATGGCTATGGGGTGGAAGTTGGGGTTGTCAGTGTTATTGCTTCCTTTATATATGGGTATGATAAAGGCTTTTTTCCAGATGAGGGGTACGTAGGATTCTTGGATTGAACAGTTGATTAGTATACATATGGGGAGTGCTATGCCATCTGCAGTGAACTTAAGGAAGTTAGCAGGAAGGTTGTTGGGGGCATTGAAACATGGTTTTAGCTTTTGGAGTTTTTTAATATTGGAAACTGGGATGGGTTTGAAGGAGAAGAGAGAGGGGTGCGAAGTATGCATGGTACAGGGAGTGGAGTTATGGGTAAAAGGAGTGGAAGGAGAGACGGAGTTCTGAGGGAAAGTTTTGGTGGGTTTGGCAATAGAGTCCATGAAGAAGGAGTTAAATTTGGTGGCTAAAGATATGGTCTGGAGAGGTAGGGTCAGGGCAGGGAATTCGGCCAGAACTGAGCAGGGTAGAAAAACTATTCCAAAATTTTTTTGGGATTGGATTTGTCATTATTCTGAAGCTCGGAGTAATAGGATTTGCAGTCAGAAGCAATTAGTTTTTTAACTCTGTTATGAAGTTGCTTGTATTCAGTGAGGGAGTTGGGTGTTTTACATTTTTGGTGGAGCTTTCATGATTTATCATGGGTATGTATAAGTGTTAATGTTTCTTTGGAAAACCATGGGACAGTAATGGTTTTTGCTCTTTTTGTGTAGAAAGGGGAAAAAGAGTTTAGAAGGTTAATAAAAGTAGTATTAAAGTAAGTAACAGCATTGTTGAGAGGAAGAGTTTTCAGAGGGTTCCAGTTCATCTGTTTTAAGCTATCAGAAAAGGAATGTGGGTTGAAGATTTTGATGTTCCAGGATTAGATATAATTATTCTGTAAGTGTAAAAAGGAAGGAGTGCGATAAATGAAGGCAGGAAGGTGATCACTGAGAGAATCAGGCAGAGTGCCACTGTCGGAAATATTGTAGGGGTGGGAGACTAATATCCAGTCAAGAATGCTGCCTGAAGAATTGTCTTTGTTAGGTCTAGAAGGAGAGTGGACTAATTGGGAGAAGTTGTACAAGTTGATATTCTGGGAGGAGGTGGGTACATGAATAGAAGACCAATTAATGTTAACATCTCCTAAGATAATTGTTTTGTTGGTAATAGTAGAACCAAGAAAGAATATCTTCCAGAAGGGGGATATTATTTCTCAGTGGAATATATAGAGCGGCTATAGCTATGTTTTTGTGGTTGTTGATTTTTAGGTGAGCTAGGGTTATTTCAGCTGTACTGAATTTAGGTATATGGTTGGTATATGGATTTACTGTTAGAGAGGAGGAAAAAAGTAGTCTACTCCACCTCCTTTCTTTTGGGTTCTGTCATTTTTCATAATTCTGTAGTTGGGGGGGGGGGTGATTTTAGAGTCTTTCAGATCCATGTTTCAGTGACTGATACTATGTCATGGTGGTTATGGGCAAGCCAGGCATGGATGGTAGGCAGTTTGTTACATAGGCTTTGGGAGTTGATGGTAGTTAAAAGTAGAGTTTTGTGGGGAGAAGGAGTAGGAGTTGGGATTTGAGATGGATGCTGGTTTACAGGGGGTCCTGGGTTGGGGTAGATGTCACCTAAAAGAATGATAGAGATAAGTTTGAACATGTGGATTAGAAGTTTTGAGGCACCAGTAGAGTTGGGGTTGAATAAAAGGATGCATGAGGTATAGGGATTGTGATGGATGAGGTAGAAAGTTGGGTAGGTGAAGAACTTTATTGTAAAGAGGGAATCGGGCATTGGTTTGGTAGAGGTGAAGTGAAATGTAAGAAGTGTAGGAGGGATCTTTTATGAAGTGTATAGAGGTTGTGTGTAGGGGTTGGAATAAGGGAACTCAGGGAGACAGGTTAGGTGGAGTAGAATGCAGAAGGAGAAGGGAAGGAGTATTTGGAGTAAAAAAGTTGCAGGTGTGATGTACATGGTTGTAATAATGTGGTGTGGAGGTGAAGAGTGAGTAGTGATAAGTAAAGTAGGGTCAAGTATGAGATTGTAGGGATGTCTTAGGAGTAGACGTAGCTTAGCAGTAGAGTAGGGGGAATTGATAGGTAGAGGGAGAAAAGGTAAATAGTAAGGATTTAGATGCAGTGAGGTATGATAGGCAGATTAAGTGGAGGGAGTGGTTAGAAGGTGAGTAAGGGGGAGTTAAGTGAGGGGAGGGGTTCTGTCATGTAGCTCGCAAGACATTGCCCTACGAGCTACATTGCCGAAACCAACTGGCTGCAGCAGCACTTTGCTGTAGAGCAATACGGCTGTAAAGCATAGTCACTGCAGCTGTAAACTATGGACAGACGTATGTTAACTGGTGGTGATCGTTGCAGACAGCTGCCCGGCTGTATTCTAGCTGAAACAGCTGTACTAGATGTGTAACACATTCCGTATTCACATTCAAGGACTGCATTTATTTCATTATTTATTTATTATATTATCAGAGATCTGACAATATGATAAATAAATAATTATCGTGTTGTTGAAAACAGATTTAAATTCCTGCATGTGGCCTCAAATGCCCATTCCCTCTTGTTGAACAGGGTAAACATGGAGGATATGCATTTGTAACGTTTGTAGTATAGGAAGCATGGGGAAAACCTATGAATTTTGTGGTGCATACTTCAAAACTTAGCTAGGCATATATTTAAAACAAAAAAGAGAAAAAAAGAAAATTGAGGGATCAGAGACCTTAGAAGATATTACTTGTTTTTAAACAATTTCTTATAGGCAAAAAACACTACCCTCATAATACAAAAACCCCCCTTAAAAATGTAATAGAGTAAAGCTTTGTAAGAGCAAGGCTGCTAAAGTGGGTGGAGCCAGATTAACACAGTGGGCTCTAGAGGAGAAAATGCTATTGGGATGCATGCTATAGATCATGGCTGATATTGTAGACTTGTCAGGGCAATTTATTGAAATAAAGTATGGGTCAGGAAGTATTCTGACTACTTCAGAATCATGCTTAGGCATGGGAGATCTCATGAATGCTTCACTTTCCTCATTTACATACATTACCTAAAGACACACATAAGTCTTCTTTTTGATCGCCTTTGCATTTGAAAATATTGTAAGCCAATGCCCAAGCAAAGGATATGGCTTTGTTTATTCTGAATGTAGGAAACTGTTCTATAATTTCCACACAGGCAAATGAGATCATTCTTTTTTAACAGCATGTACACATATATTATAATATGTTGTCTGAGTCAAAAAGACTGTTGTCATTTATATAAATGTATTATTGCTTATGTCGTATGTGATGGTTTAATAAAGATTTCTTGTTTAAATAAAAGGGCAGAAACTGAATAATTGATGTATTGTTGCTTAGGTTATATGATATATAGCAACATATGTAAAGTATAATGTTTGTAAAAATGAATTTGTTAATACAGTTTGATTGCTTTTATATAAATGTAAATTTGCCAGTGTCACAAGTGATAATTCAATAAAAGTGTTTAAAAAAAGATGCAAAATGTGCAATCACATTTCAACAAAGATCCACCATGGGTTTTCTAATCTAAAGTAATGTCTCATCACTACTAAGAGACCTACTGTGTTTCTTTAAGTAACTGAAATGCAATATAGTGATCAATCATGGATGAAAAACAGAATGCATTAACCAAATAGTAAAACTAGAAAGTGCCGATTGTCTTCTGGTGTATTTCTATATTTGTATATCTATATATATTTTATATTTATTTATACATATAGATATATATACACATACGTATAATGTATATCTAAACATATATATATATATATATATATATATATATATATATATATATATATATATATATATAAATATATATATATATATATAGAGAGAGAGAGAGATAAATATAAATAATTCCTAGATATGTATGAATGTAAGTGCGTATGTATGTATATATATATATATATATATATATATATATATATATATATATATATATGTATATATGTTATGTAATGCCGAAAGTGCATTTATCCAAAAACACTAAAGACAATTATGCAGGGGTAAGCCTCCCTGCACCCCCCACACCCCTGCTACTTATATATTCTAATACCGAAATTGCACCACAGTGGGGAAGTGGGGAAAAGGGAATATTCGCATATCTCTACTGTGCTGCGATCTACAACAACAACCTCAGTTGCTTTTCATTGACTCAGTTTTTCGCAAAAATGCATTTTCGGATAAATGCACTTTCGGAAAAACATGGTCGTGAAATTATGTTTCGGAGAAATGTAAATTCGGTGGGTCAAGGTAGAACCATATATATATATATATATATATATATATATATATATTTATATATATGAGTTACCTACTCATAATCTAACCATCATTTGATTGATAATCAAAAGACTGATAACATATCTAAAGTATAGCAAGACTGTGAAATGTCTAAACCACAAACTATTGGCATACTAAATACTGACAAGATGGAAGGTATATTAGGGAAGGTTTTGTGACCCTGAAGTTGGTCTATATAATTAGCAGGGGGTGTGGAGGGAGTGCAGAGGACTTGCCTCTCTGCAAAAACACTGAAAAATGTGACCAAATATAACTTGATAGAAAACCACTGAAAATCCAAAAAAATTGAACCACATTTTGTCAATGTTTTTGCAGGAGGCAAACACCCCTTCACTCCCCCCCCCCCCCCCACCGTTAACTATATAGACTAGCTCCAAGGTTGCACAGCAGTGGGGAAAGGGCATAACTCTTCCCATGTATAACTTTCATTTTGTCACTATTTTTTATTTAGATATTTTTACTGTGACATTTTGCAGAGTTAATATTTTGCTGTCAGTCTTTTGATGTCAATCAAATGATGGTTAGATTATGAGTAGGTAACCCATATCTATCTATCTATCTATCTATCTATCTATCTATCTATCTATCTATCTATCTATCTGTCTATCTATCTATTTATCTATCTATCTAGCTATCTATGCTATTCATTATGATTCTCTTTAATGGGAAAGTAGTGAATTGTTTTTCTCTGAAGCACACATTATAATAAAGGCCATAGGATATATTACAAACACAATGGGCAGCATAGTGGATAGACAATGTCATCCAGCAATGCTACCTAGATACAAAACTACAACTGCACTACCTAATAATACCCTAACAGCTCAACTACTTAGTAGAATAACTGTGCCTGAAGTTATCAAATAAAATTCAGAAGCACTGAATCTCATTACCTATTCCTGATGTAAGTGTGCTGCGTAAGTGCTTGAAACTCCTTAAGCCAGCCTTCTTGATACCTCTACCCATAGGTGAGAAATGATCAGATATTTTGCACTAATAAGTAATGGCTTACAGGTGTAGCTGAAAATTTGGGTATCTTGTTATCACCACAGTGCTACCTACAAGTAACAACCACAATCTACAACTCTGCCATGACACCACATGCATAACAGTTTAAACTTTGCCACACATGCACTGTAACTCCTAAAACACGTAAGGGAAGCAACACGCTGTTGAGCATTACAGAAGCATAGTTCACACTTATACAAACATGTGTTGCTTGGAGCCATCTCTTGTGTACACAAGCAAATAAATAAATACATTTTGTACCTACATTGTTTGGCAGAGTGGGGGATGCCAACTGTATAATTCAGTGCACTGGCAAGGTGGCTGTTGGCATCAGTTTTGTAAAAGGGTCCTCATACTCCCTCAGCAGGCAGTTCCTATGATCACTGTGCAGCATGTGAAGGGTGTGATGATATGATGTATTGCCAGCTATGTCAGGAGAGGTAGGGCAATGGATGTGTAACATATGCCAGCACAGCTAGCTGGAATTTTGTAAGGAATTATATGTCATTTGTATATCAAACTGATTTGTACAGATGCTTGTGTTGAAAAAATGTATTTCTAAAGCTGCTTGTGTTACAAAATGTACCAACAGTGGGTCATGACTGTATTGCAACTGATTAAATGTATATGTTTCAACAGAGGATACCGGAAGTAAAGAGGTTAATCTCAATCCAACTAACTTTGAAAAATAGTAAGAAACTAAATCACTTAATTTAGGCCATAAAGATTCATCTTACAGTTCTGACTGTAGCCAGAAATGAAATGTCTGTGAAAACAAGGACTAGAAATCAGTGTTATATTGTCCATAGCAGAGAACTAATTGCTACTCTGGAAGGGTGGAAGTGTTGAAATGGCTTACAAATGCTATAACACTTCTTCACAAAGCTTGGTGTGTATGGTAACACATATGTGCAAGATTCTGGTTCAGCTTCCAGCCAAGGGGGTAGTATGGGAACCAGAAGTCATATGGCCACGTGTGTGATGTCATTCTGTAAGCCAGCTCTGTAATGATGTTTTAAAATTAGATGAGGCAGAAGTCTCAAGAGCACTCTGTTTTTTGAAACCTGACATAGAAGGATCCCTCACCTACTTAATTTTGACTTGCTCTAGTAAGCGACCAGGGAATAACTCTTTAGATCAGTCAGTTTAATATAGTGAGATTTATTAAGTATTGTTTTTCTGTATCTGTGTGAATCTGTTTGTCTGTGTTATTTTAATATTTCCTGTGACTGAAACAATGGTGTTTATTGTAAATAGATATTCTTTATTTTCATGTTCTTTTATTGTTTATTATTAAATATATTTAAAGTTTTCATTGTGGATGGTCCTTTAGGGAATATTTTAACATTTGAGAGTACTTATATTTATTTGCTGACTCTGTGACCAACTCCTGATAGCCTTACTGCATTGGTCAAACATTGTCATTTGTATTTATATTAATTTCACTCAGTATAATTGAGTACCCTTATAAGGGCCTTAGAGTAGTGCCTGGCAGCAGTGTAACTACCTTATAGTCTGGGCAGAAGGGAACATAGCTACTAAATCTATGCCAGCCATTCCCAGGTGTGTGTGTGTGTGTGTGTGTGTGTGTGTGTGTGTGTGTGTGTGTGTGTGTGTGTGTGTGTGTGTGTGTGTTTATGTGTGTGTGTGTGTGTGTGTGTGTGTGTGTGTGTGTGTGTGTGTGTGTGTGTGAAAAGCAGTGACACAGACCACTGGTTTCACATAGAGAGGGGTGGAGGACTTGGCTTAGACACTCGGCTGAGGATTCAACTCTACAGCTGTGCCAGTGGGGAGTCTTACTGGGGTCCTGGAGAGAGATAGAGAAATCCAGACCCCAGACTGAGTGTGTTCCATGTGTATTCTTAAGGGAAATTTTGCTTGATGCCAGAGAGCTGCATCTGGAAATAGTGAGCGTATCTATTTTTTTTTTCCAAGTGAATTTCCCTCTCCAGTGTCAGTAGTGAGGATTCAGGCTCCTTAATTACTGGCCCAGAGGGGGAATGTCACAAAGAGCTATCTTACATTCCCTGCCACATCTGTGGCAGTCCTGTCAAACCTGGAGCCTGCAGTTTAGTGTACACAGCTGCACATGTTAAATACCATATGGCATGCATAATTGAGAGGCATGTTAGCATCATGCCTATTAATAGTAATGTAATACAAATAGTCAGTAATATGATCCACACTGACAGTTGTGCTGCCAGGCTTTGCAGTGACTATGCTGCATAACATATATAATCTGTTAGCCTAGGAATGGGCAGACACAATCACAGTAGTACTAACTATGGCTGAAACCATATCACATTATATTCACAATTCTGAGACAACAATACATAACTACTGCATTAGCATAACCACTGTGTCATGAGGCCCATTTTAGTGCAATAAAAAACATAATGGCAATCAATGAGGTGAATCAAAATATGGTGAATATCAGACTGTATTGTCATATATGAAAACTGATAGGACTGCATTAACCACACAAGGATGCATGAAAACAATATGTACAGTAGCACAGAGGAGTGTGAATGGGTAACACTAAAGAGGGCATACACAGGGCATGACATGGTTCTGACATCCTGGGGAGAACCTGTCAGGGCAAAAGAGACAGAGCAGGACAAGTTGCAGTCTTGCTTATTGGGTTCATCCTGATAGAACACATATGACAGGGCAGGACTGCTTGCAGTCTTGCTTTCTGACTCATCCTGACAGAATGCAGGGAACAGGAGAGGACTGATTGCACCTACTGGAGGCTCAGCCTAACAGGATATAGCAAACATGGCCAGATCAGGTCAATGCCTTCCTATATAGCATTCACAACAGTGCTTCATAAGCACATGGACTGTGTGGCATGCTACAGGCCATATGAAGACTCTAACATAACATGGAAAGCAAGTATTGCTAATATGCCCAGTGTTGCCACAAAATGGCATGTTGTCAGAATGGTTACACTATAGTAGCACATAGTAGTACATAGGAATATGGTCAATAAAAATGGGCTGGGGACAGTACAGAGTCAATAGTCAGCTGGCATGGGCAGCCATGCATCTGCACACTGATCTGCATATGTACCAAAGAGGTGTCTTTAAGTCATTATGGGAAACAAAAGAATGGCAATGTATGGAAAAATGTTCCCACAGAAGATGGCGGTGCTACTACAGGAACTCCATACATGTGGCATGAGTATCCTTGAGAAGAGTAAAGCAGGCAGCTCTGTCTGTGACTAGATATTGCAGAGAATGGTGTAGGACATAAATGCAGTGTGTATGGCCATAATAGCACAAACAGCATAGCAAGACTTTAGGATCACTGATTCATCACTACATGCCAAGACCAATACATAAGAAATAACCAGAGACAGGTTGGCCACTGGGGTGGGCCACATATCCTAAACACAGAGATGTCTCACTGAGATGTTAAGAATGTCTGGTATCCCTCAGTAAAGAAAATGAGACAACCATCATAACTGGGGTGGCTTGGCTAATGACAACTGCTTGAATATCTGTAGGGAACGCACTAAATAAATATTGTGATGTGCCATTCCTGTAGGACAGTGACATGCAACTATGAAATGATTACTAATATAAACATGTACACATTATGTGTCATCCAGGGATTTATGGATTAAAATCAGTCATGTACAACACAATGTATGCACGTGTGTCCATAGCTTATGAATACAATTGGCATGTAGCATTCTGTGTGATACATGATGGTGGAAGTCACAAATATATATTATCGGTATGCTGTCACAGGTGTCAGTAGGAGAGGATCCAGTACAAAAGGTCAGAACATGCCTGATGTCAGTATGTCACCCCTAGATGACACTGATGGCTTCATACACATAACACAGTGTGTGATGACACAGCCGTAATGCTGGCAATGCTAAGAGTGGAAAGTACACTCACATCACCAATAGATGAGATGATTGTGGATGGTGAAAGGATAAGCTGAACCTCTAGCATCCTCTGTGTTTAATACTGAGCATCTCACCCATGTTATTTCTACCTAAGAAATGATTCACCATCACAGATGGCATCAGAGGATGCATCTCTTCTAAAGTGTGCACACAGAACATAGGAAGAGACATGTAGGTAGTCATTGCCACCCTGACTCCAGGACATTTGTTGACCAGGGGTTCACCTTTGGCATCACTCAGTAGATGTACAGATTAGTGATCCAGTCATGGACAGCCAATAATGCCATTATGTGAGAGATGCTGAGTGTTCTTTGTGGCTTGCATGAGGAAGTGCAATCACTGCAGGGACTGCAGAGTAACATGGTATATAAGGAACTGAAGTAGACATCCCCTTTGAGTATAGCAGTGGAAGAGACAGATAATAATCAAACTGGGCACTACACAGGGTGATGGATCAGGGTCCACCCCCATTACACCACCCCTCCAGCCATTCCACTGTCCCATTACTTGGTTATTTATCTCCATTCACCATAAACACTGTTCAAACCTGTCAGTCTGCATACTATTTTCGTCTTTACTTCTATAATGATTAGAGATATTTAAAAGTTTTATTTCAAATTTTATTGCACATACACTGATAGCCATTTGCTAAACAAAACAACACAGTCTCACAATGAAAACAGACTTAGCATTAACAGTAAATCTGTCTACCCTTGAAACTCAAATCCATTGAAACAGCATTAAAATTCACATTCTAAGAAAATGCATCTGGCCAGAGGCAGAATTTACCTTTGGACTGTTTTCAAACCATAGGCCCCTTGGCACATTTTTAGGACTGTGGACACATGCATTTGTTCATTGATACACCATCCTGATTGTATTAAATTATATTCCTTGTATAATACAACACCATTTGTTACAGTGTGTTTCAAATTATCTAGTTTTGAACATTTTATTTCAATAAGCAATGAAACAAAATGTATGAACCAATAATGACAAAACTACCAGTTACAGAATATTTCAACAACAAAAAGCGACACAAACATCTGTCATTACAGTCCACCAATATCACTCAATATACACAATCTCTGCAAAAGTAAAAATCAATGCCGCATTAAAGAGATCTATAACTAATAAAGAGTTCACCTCTGGCAAATAACTTTACAATTCAGTGTTTTGTGTACAAATTCAGTGCCTGCTGCCTTTGATGAATAAATTGCCCATGTTACATTTAAAAAAATTGGTAAGCTGGTAATATTGCAATAGGGAATGTCTGTCAAACAGAAAACAGGATCATGCATCTGAAGAGGACTCATCCCAGCCCACCTTAAAGGGCACTGTAATATTAGCACTCCATCTACTTGGTATGGGAGCAGAACCCACAGCCTTCTGCACTAAAGGTAAGTATAATGCCTTTTGTGCTACTAATACTACTTGCACATTTTATAGCACAAACACTGATGATGGCACATTGAAAAGTGCATGAGCAATAGTAAACTTCTCTTCCCTTTAAACTCAACATTCTTTGAAAATGCACCATCTGATGATAGCTTGGTAGTTAGTGTAGAGGATGCAGGCGCTAGTCATCTGTAAGCAAGGTACAGTGTTTGGGTTCGAATAGGTTATCTAACCTGCCATCCCTAACCTGTTTTCCATCTTCACTTTTCCTCTTTCATCTGACAAAAGAATGGTAACATGCAATTCTCCTTGTTTAAAAATCCCGTGCTTACAAATTTTAAATATGTGTGTGCCCTTAGTATGATGTATGTGGAGCATGTCCTTAACGAAGAAATGTAATACACTCAGTGTGTTCTTAAAGAAGAAATGTAAGTTTTTATTTGATTTAAATTTTGTGCAGCCACCCCAGTCAGTTCCCCCCCTAATCCAGTTGTCCCTAGGCAACTGCCTAGGTCATCAAGTGCTGGATCCAAACCTGAGGGGTGGCTTACTTAGCAACTACTAGGGCATGCATGAGGATCCTAGCAAATGCCCAGCAGGAGCATCCAAGGAAATAGCTACATGATGCAAGGTCAAACTTCATGCTTATTCAGATGACATACACTGCTCTGTAGACAACCTCACTGTTAACACTGTCCATGGCCAACTCCAGCCCTAGACATGGATGGTCCCAAGATCATGATCAGCTCTCATTTGGTTCTGCTGTGGGTACAATCCAGTTAGGGTCCCAGAGATGAATGCCATCACACTGCCCTATAACTTTACATTGAGTTCTACCTAGCAATATCTGCTTTTCAGTTATAGACACCAATATTCTACTTCAGCACTTCATGTGGGGCAAAAATGATGTGCCCATACACACTTCTAACATTGTACACCATTCATTGCACTGGATACTTGTAGTCCTGACACTACAGGGCCACATGGGCACACTGTCATCATTCCACCCATGGAAGCTTCACCCAATTGTTGGAGAATGTGATCCCTGACTCTCTCATAATTCTAACTGTGTGCATGGTTAATAGACTCACAACTCTTTTCTGTATGTTAGTGTTGCTATCCCCTGTCACTGTAACCCAGCCCAGCTGTGCAAATGGTGATGACTGTGTTCTACCCACTCCTTTGGCCTACATGTGTCTGCTAATTTCTGGTGTGCAGCATGGCATAACCTGGATGTGCTAATGAATTCCTCATTTTTATTCTTTTTGTCTTGTCATGACCCATACATTTGGACCAAATACCACCTCTTTACCAGTACCATAACATATTGCACCTACCTCTGCCTTTCATGGGTACTGTTGCAGCCCGTTCCTCTAGTGATTTCTCACTTGGCTCCACGCTTGTTGCTGCCACAGGTATATCAAGCTATCCTACTGTGTCTGCATGTTGTAACTGTTTTCATAGCATCATATTATGTAGTAGGATGCAGACCATAGATATCATGCTACAGGTCTCTGCTACATAATGCAGTGTGCTACTATATGTATACAAGCAGAGGAAGTAGGCCTTGAATTTTTTGAACACTTCTTCGGCCATGTTATGAGTCTCCATCTGTGAGATGTCATGTCTTCTCTGCTGTGTTTTGAATATAGCAGACGGGGCCCACGTGCCACAGTTTCCTTAAATGAACTTATTGTAAAGTCCACCAAAACTAACACCATTAACTCTGGAACACCACAACACAGGTAATGACCTTTGACAGTTCCATAGTCCAACCTGATTCATATTAATGACCTGGAGTGATACCTGATCATGTCATCTCATTCATCAGTCACTCAAATACTACATCACAGAAAAGTCTTAGCAAAACTTTTCCTGTACTGTAACAGGCTTGTCTCCCCTGAAACCAGATATACAATTGTAATAAAAAAATGTGCTAATTCCAAAACTTCAAGGCTCATTAGATCTATTTGTGTTGGGTAATTCCAGAAACAATATCATACAAAAGCATTCAATGAAATATGTCATTTTTAATATTCTTGTAGATGATAGAACCCACCATTGCAGTCTCCTTGACTCTTTAAACAATCTCTTTAACATTAAATCAACATTCCTCTCTCCCATGGCCATATTTAAAGTACAGTTTCTTGAATCCTGCCATCCTGTGACCACTCTACTTAACAAAGTCACTGTGTCATACAACTTTCAACAAATAATAGTGATTCTGTGATCTTAGGCCACTCTCTTTTTATGTTAACAAATATTGGAAGACCATTCCACATCAAAACTGCACCCCCAGGTTAAACTCCATTCCCTTATGAAATAAAAAACTTTCTCAACCACTTTACTTCCCTTTGTAACCTTTTGGCTTCCTTCTGAAGCTATAAAATGCAGATGTAATCCCAGATTTCCCTAGTTCTTGATGTGCATTAGTTACTAATTGGGCACAAGACAAGTTGCACCTCTGGCTCAGTTCAGGAGGGGAAAGCATCTTCCGATCCTTTCAAGCATAACATGTGACCTTGTTCTTCATTGAATTTCAGAATATATTCACTCTGGAAGGTCACAATGTAAGATGTAAATTACAGTCATAACTCCCATAAAACATGTTAGGAATTTCTAAAGGATGCATGTTGGTATCCCTGCCTTGTGAATAGTTTATTCTTTGTCAAAGGATGATTGTAGTGCCATAGCTAACCCTGCTGTGAGGTTTTAATTGATGGTAATAGTCGATGCCACAGATATTAGTACAGAGTAATGATATTACTCAGCATGCTGTAGGTTATAATATATCACCACTGCACTGAATGAGGTGTAACTACGGTATATGCATGTTTAAGCCATGTGTACATGTTATACCATTGTATATTTTTACTGCTACGTATTGCCATGTTACTCATCACTGGGCATACTGGGTATATCATCCTGCAGTATAATGTCATTCCTCCTAAACATCATCCCTGGTACCATCATCATCACCATCATTTCATATTCTTGTTCTGAGGCTGGAGCTGTGATAATGGGGCCGTGAGGCCACCATGTTTAAATGCTATCAATTTTTTCAGCATAGCACATACAGTGATTACCTGTAATGTTTCCCCAAAAGTTATTGGACCGTACATAAAGATTTATCTAAGCATCTGAACCAAGACTTTAGCAAACCAAACACATGGACTTTAGCAAAGCAAGGGTATGTTCAATCAACATTCATATCAGCTTGTTCAACTCATTATAGGATGTATTGACAGGATATTCTGGATGGTGAAAGCATTCCTCAAGCCATGGCTTGTCTGGGCAGCTACTTCAACCAGTTTACTGAAAAAAAAAATTCCTATACAGACAAACTGCCTCTGTGTATTAAATGATGCTTCAGGTTAGTGCAATCTTTAAGACGAATACACACATTAGATGGTTATGTGGATCAGTCCTCTTGTAAATAGCCTTCAAAGAGCACACATTCTCCAAATCATGTGTATTCTGTTATTCTTCAGACATTATAGACAGACTCACTAATTTAGGTATAAACCCTTTTATCAACCAATTGGTAGACAACTGGCTCACTGATAGTACCCAGGAGGACAAAACAGGTCAGGTCTCCTCCACCAAGAGAAAGGTCAGTAGCAGGTTCAAGGCTTGGTATTGGGCCTTCCACTTTTTGGCATCTGTTTCTCTGAAATGGAAGCAAATTCTGAAGGTTAATGGCTAACCAAGTCTGCAGATAATTGCAAGCTGGAGGCTATTATCGACTCCCCTGCAGACACTAAAATTCTACAAGAAAGCCTATTTGTGATTAACAAATGATGCCAAAGGCATGGTCTTTAACTCAATTCTAAGAAATAGGATCATAGGAAAATAGGAAGTTGCTAGACTAATGACCCCAGAGTCCTTTCAAGCCTACCCAAGGTTAACCATTATTTTCATGATCAGCACCTATTGCCCATGTCCAAGAGGGACACAATAGAACCCCTGGAGTGAATTTACAGTAACCCATCCAATTCTCCAGATTGCGTTTGAAGAGGGCTAATGAGGTGCTCTGCTTGACATAAAGCGGGAGTCTGTTCCAAAGCTGTAATAACCTCTGGGAGACAAATGTGCCCCTCCAGCAGGATCTATTAATGTCACATACCAGGTTAAGGCCTTTAGAGCGAGTAAACCATGTACCATTTGACTTACGGATATGCAGCATTTCCAATAAAGCAAGGTCAAAGATTGATGTATATGCAAGGCAGAGATTGTCTCTGAGTAGTCTGCATAAAACAGAACAAAAACAGAATCAAGTGACAGTGATTTCAGACAATCCTCATAAGACAGATGCTGAAGACCTTGAATTTCCCTTGTGAGGAATCTTTGTGGTCTCTCCAATTGCTGCAGGTGCTTGGAAAGGTACATACCTAAAGGGGCATTGTAAACAATTATTGGCCTTATGAGGGAACAGTACAGGGAGGATATAACTTATTTTTTCTGGAGGCAATACCCTTACTTATGAGATGAGCAATATAAAATGCCCTTTTTACCACTGTGGAGATATGATGATGAAAGGTAAGGTTGCTGTCAACCTGTGGGTCCAGGTCTCTCACCACTGGGTGCGTACTTAGAGTGTTGTTATTGATGTGGTAGTTAACAGGAACATTGCTCTTACTGAAAGGGACGGTAACACATTTTTTTGCATTGAGTTTAAGGCCATGACCTTCACACCACTCATTTGATTGTGTAAAACCATCTTGTAGGCTGTTGACAACATTTGGAGAGTCTATGACCACTCCCAGTTTGCAGTCATCAGCAAACTTTGTCAGCCACAGACCTCTAGTTTTATCTTGTACTTCAGAAAAATAGATTCCATACAGTAGAGGTCTCAGGACTGATCTCTGTGGAACACCACTGGTTACAGGTCTGCTGTTGGAGGTGGATTCTTTTGACTATATGGGTTCTATCAGTAAGCCAGCTAGTGACCCATTTAATGATATAATGGTTGATACCTAGCTGGGTGAGTTTGTCAATGATGCCTGAGTGGGGGATAGTGTCAAAAGCTTTGGTTAAGTCTAGGTAGGCTGTATGTACAGATTTCCCCTTGTCAAGGGTCTTGGTGACTGTCTAGAAGAAGTCTAGCAGGTTTAACAGGCATGATCTCCCTTTGACAAATCCAAATTAAGTAGGGTCAGGTATTTGGAGATTACCTATATTTTTGCTGGTAAGGCCGATGATGATACGCTCCATGGCCTTGCAGATAAGACTAGTCAGACTAATAGGTCTATAGTTCCCGGGGTTAGTAAAGCCCCATCTTTGAGCAAGGGGATAACAGTGGTCTTTTTCCATTCAGCTGGGATGAAGCCAGTGCTTAGACTATGATTGAAAAGAGTACCCAATGGCGTTGCAAATTCTTGTGTGAGCCCATTTAGGACACAGTCTAGGATGTTATCAGGTCCCATAGATGCTGTGTTTTTGACCTTAGAGAGGGTATTCATGACCTGCTCTTTAGAGTTACAAGGTAGAGGACAGGTGGTAGGGATGTCATGGGGTACATGTGGCAGTGACAAGGGAGTGCAGTTTTCACAGAACCTGTTGGCTAACAGGATAGCAATGTCCACAGGCTCAGTATAGGTGGTATCATTAACTACCAGTTTGGTACAAATCTGGGCCTTTTCTTTTAGGTTATGGATGTCACAGCCATGCCCTGGCCCAGCAATCAAGGAGCCTCAATCCTCACCACTAACACCAGGGAGGGTGTCTCGTATAGAAGAAAGGATAACAAATACACACAGTAAAGTACAATTTCCTTTAAGTGCACACGGAGATCACAGTCAGTCTGGGGCTGGTTGCTCCTTTGCTCCCCAGGACGCTAATAAGGCTCCCCACTGATACAGCTATAGGGTCCAGATCTCAACCTAGCTGGCAAGCTAACCTCCAGTACCCTCTCTGTCCCACCAGTGCTTCATGTCCCTGCCCAAGTAGCTGACACACCACACACACTTTGAGATAAGTATTTATACAACTTCACAGACACTCCTGGGAAAGGCTGACACAGATTCTCCAGCTGTGCCCCTTTACCCAGACTATACGGTAGTAATTACAGCCACCACCAGCTAATAGTTATCAGCTACCCAAAGGCCCTAAAAAGGATGCCCAATTATTACTGTGCAATATGATTATCCAATTGGTAATGTGACTAATCAGTCTAAGGCTTATTAGAGTGGCCTTGTACAATAAACTATATAAATATGCAATGTACTCTAGAGTTTGCTTATCTCTACACAAACCAGCCACAGGTAAAAGGTTTATAAAATATTTAATAATAAATAATTAAAACACAACACAATACTACTACACTACAACGCTATTCAAGAGTTCAGAGATCGCACAGAAACTTAAAACAATACAGTAGGAAAGTTCTAATATTTGTTTGGGTTGGGAGGATGGCCTAATGGTTAAGGTGTTTGCCTTACAAACACAAGGTGCAGGGTTTGAGTCTCACAAGGGATAATTGGCTAAGCTTAAAATAGCTCACAAGGGCAGTTAGCTTAGTACTAACCTATGAACCTATATAGCAGAAAACCACTTAAGTCTAATCTTTATAGTCCTAGCTATTTGTACAAGAAAACATATTTCTAAGATACTACTTACATAAAGAGAGCATACAGCAGTGCTGAGAGATGGATATCAAGATGAAAATGCTTACAGTCTCTCTCTGAACAATAGTTTTTAAACTCACTAACAAACATCTCTGCTGGGCCCTCTCAGATTACATCATTTTGACACTTCAGTTTTGCAAGTATGGACATTACATCATTTTGACACTAAGTCTGGAGTTCCCAGGCCAAAAGGTCACACTATCCAGCAAGTTAACACCTGTCCAGGAAACTACAACAATAAAAGACATTTCGCATGTGCACTCTAGTAATTATTCCTTAAGTTAAAACAATATAAAGAATGTGTTCAGCCAGCCTGTTCGGCACCATTATCTAGATCAAAAGGGTATACAAGACATAAGTTTAACTTCAAAAGAACAGATGTGAAATGCTTGGCTTAGTTTTCCTTACAGCAGATGGCAATGTTGCTACAATCCTGAAGTTCACATTTTACAGTGTTTTCTTTCATTTAAAAACACAAGCCTGTATTTTACATTTATATTTACAAATTACAGAATTATTTATCAAATTCTATTTGACTAGTCTGGCAGCCTTCACCCACCTTCCCCCAATCTTCACAACGGATGTAACTAAAGAATGCCTTATGGTTGTCCTTAGTTAAGGAAGCTAATTTGAATTCATAGTTAGCTTTGGAGGAGTTCACAAGACGTCTTATTTGCTTGTTTAAGCTGAGGAGGGAGTGTTTCCAGCTCACTCCATTTTACTCTTTGACAGCACCTTTTTATTATTATTGTAAAGCCTGTTAATATCAATTGTCCACCAGCCAGGTTTGCTCTTCCTTGAGGAGCTTGTTTTAGTCCTATCAGGTATGGCCAAGTCAATGCAGTTATACAGGTGTTTGTATAAAGCATTTGTGTAGAACGTGGCATAGTTGCCAGTTCCATCTGAGGGGGAGGTACATTGAAGCTATTTATACTATCCTGTAAGAGGTTATAATCTGCTTTGGAGATTTTTTTTAGTTTAGTTGCTGCTGGGGGGGGGGGGGGGCAGGTATGATAGTTACATTAAATGAGACTGATTAGTAATCCGATCTCACCAGGGAAAACCTCACAGTGGGTGTGCTACAGTGGTCCCCCATATTGGTAATTACCAGATCCAGGATGTTGGCACTCCTTGTGGGGGTGTCAACCAGATGGTCCAGGGGATTGGAGTTACTGAAGTTAAGGAAACTTTGGGCAAGTTAGTTTGCGCACGAGTAATTACCCAGTCAATGGATGGGTAGTTTAAGTCACCCAAAACCATTGTGTTCAGATGTATCTTGATAGACTCAAGTAGATCCAAATAGGCAGAGTGGGTATCTTGATTCATTTAAGGGGTCCTGTAGCTTGCAATGACTTGAATAGGTGTCCAGCCAACAGTTAATTGCACCTGAAGTATCTCTAGGGAATCATGTTGTCTGACCAATCTAGAAGTGTATTTATCTTTAATGAATATTGATACACTACATCCTTTAGTTTTCTCACCTTCAGTTTGTGGTCTGAATGTGTGGAAGGAGGTGTAGCCCGATATGGCTGGGATACTCTCCACAGTCTTGAACCAGGTCTGTGTGACTGCGCACATGTCTATGTCTTCCAAGGTGAGGACTGCTTCCAGTGAGTGAAGCTTCATTTTAATACTCCTTACATTTAGCAGCATAACCTTGAGGTTGTTTTTATATGGAGTTTTTACATCGGGAATTTTGTCCTTGAGACTCTGCCTAAAAAAGGCACTATGGGGGTGGCAAGAGCCTTGACCAGTAGCTGAAATCCCAGAGGTGACAGATGAAGACAATCTCTGGCAAAGCGAAGCCTGTCGTTCATGTCATCCCAGGCTGACAGATACTGCATCCCCTTAGAATGACACCAGAAACTAAGACAATTGTTGAAGTCAATCATTTTATGTTTGCACTGAGGCATCATACTAGGTGAAGGTAAAATGCTGCTTAAGGCTAGGAACATACCAGCCTGAGACATATAGTCTAAGAGTTCAGTCATGTCTCTCTTCATATAGTCCAGAGAGGTACGTCTCAATTCATTCACACCAACATGGACTATGATGGAGTAATAACAGTACCTGTTGTTGAGGGACTCGAGTGCATGTGTGATATGGTGGATCCTGACACCTGACAGACAACTGACAGTGACCTTCTCCTTATCCAGCCTGGTGAGAGAGACATGTGCATGTCTCATGATGGAATCAGCTATGACAAATATGTTTGGTTTTGTGTTTAGCTGGAAGGGGTTGACAGATGAGACACTAGTGTGTGAGCTATTATGTGTATTATGTTCTGCAGAAGAGGTATTATGTGTAGGGTGCTTGTGTTTGTGTTTGGGAGGTCTCTGGTATTTAGGTATGTTTTTGGTGAGGACCTCCTCATATGTAGGTATGTGTGATGTAGGTTTGGGTGGAGTGGGAGGTTCATAGGTTCATAGGTTCATACTAGGCTATCTGCCCTGGGGCATTTATAAGCCTAGCCAGATTGTGTTTGGCTTACGCCACCCCTTGATTTGAGTATACTGTGCCCTTTTTAAAGTTTAGTTTACTGTGCCTCTGTCTAATAGTGACATGGAAGTAATCTCCAGGACAAACCTACGATCCCCCATCCACTCATCAAGATTCTTCTTGAAGAGAGTCAGTGAGGTGCTCTGCCTAACATGAATTGGAATTCTATTCCAGAGTGAAGGGAGCCTCTGGGTTATGAATCTGTACCTCCAGCATGTTCTATTTATTTCTGTGCTGAGGTTCAAGTCCCTCGAGCGCATGGCTCTAAGGGATTTAGATTTACTGAGGTGGAGCATGTCTATTAATTCTGGGTTGGACATAGCTTTATATGTCAGGCATAGATCGCCTCGAAGTAGGCGGTATGCAACTGAGCAGAGCTGGAGTTTTTTTAACCGAGCAGCATATAGCATCTGTTTGAGTCCCTTGATCCTCCTGGTGAGGTACTTTTGGGGTCTTTCTAATTGCTGCAGGTGTCAGGTAAGGTACATCCCAAAGGGGGCATTGTATTCTATGATGGGCCTGATGAGGGATGAATAAAGGGGCACAATTACCTCTCTTGATCTAGATGTGAATCCTTTCATGATGAGGTGGGCTATGTAGAAGGTCTTTCTAACCACTTTGGCAATGTGGTTGTCAAAGGAGAGATTGCTATCAACTTGGGTCCCCAGATCCCTAATTACTTTCTCTGTACTTAATGGGTTACCACCTATGTGGTAATTTGTGGGCACATTGTTTTTGCCAAAGGGTATGACTATACACTTTTTGGCATTTAGCTTTAGACCATGGCTCTGGCACCAGTTATCTGTCTCTGCGCGACCTTTTTGAAGGATGTTTGTGTCAGCTGGAGAGTCGATTATGACGCCCAGTTTGCAGTCATCTGTGAACTTGGTGAGCCATAGTCCTCCCACGTTGGCCTGTACCTCAGAAAAGTAAATACCGAACAAGAGAGGTCCCAGGACAGAACCTTGTGGGATGCCACTTGTGACCGGTTTCGAATCTGACATGGCTCCAGCAACTCTGACTCTGTGGGTTCTGTCTTTGAGCCAGTTTGCGACCCATCTTGTGACATAGGGGTTTATATTTAAGCTGGATAGCTAATCTATGATGCCTGAGTGGGATATTGTGTCAAATGCCTTTGCGAGGTCCAGATAGGCTGTGTGGACTACCTTCCCTTCATCTATGGCCTTGGTGACTGTTTCGAAGAAGTTGACCAGGTTCAAAAGGCAGGATCTTCCCTTGACGAAGCCAAATTGGGTAGGATCTAGTGTCTGTAGGTCCCCAATGTCTTTGTTTATGAGTTCCATGATGATCCTCTCCATAGCATTGCAGACTAGGCTAGTCAGGGTTATGGGGTGATAGTTTCCAGGGTCCACAGAGGCACCACCTTTGTGGAGTGAGACCACTGTTTCTGAATGCCATTCTTTGGGCACATATCCTGTAGTGAGGCTGAGATTGTACAGCAGTTTTACTTGAGGGATTAGTTCTTCTTGGAGTTCATGTAAGACGCAACCCGGAACACCATCTGTTCCCATGGAAGCAGTGTTTTTTGCTTTGGAGAGGGCGGCCTTCACCTGAGCATCAGAGATGTTTGGGAGGCTGCACTCTGCCGGGATAGATACTTGCTCTTTTGGGGGGGGGGGGGGGTGGAGAAGTTTGTACTGAACCTGTCTGCCAGGATATTGGCGATGTCTGTGGGTTCAGTGTATTTTTTGTCGTTTGAATCAACTCAGAACAAGTCTGGGAGTTGCATCCCAGGTTCCTAACATAACTGAAAAAAGCCTTATGATTGTCTTTAGTGTCCTGTGCAATTTTTCTCTCGAAGCTGGCCTTGGAGGATTTTATGAGGGATCGTAATTTTTTGCTAGTACTGATCAGAGATGCCTTCCCTTTTAGGGATTTTGCTCTATCATGTAGTAGCTTCCTCCTTCTGTTGTACAGTTTATTTATGGCTGGGGTCCACCAGACTGGACGCCTGCCTTTGGATGATTGGGTCTTGATTTTGTTTGGGATAGCATGATCCATGCATTCCTGGAGATGTCCGTAGAATGCGTTTATATATAATTCTGCAGTTTGGCCCGTAGTTTCCACTGGCCCTGGGGCCTTGAAGGATTCCACTTTGGTTTTGAGAAGTGTGAAGTTCGCTTTTGAGAAGTTTCTCACTGTGGTTTTCTGGGCTGGGGGTGGGGTCGGGATGTGGATATCCAGTGAAATTAATTTATGGTCTGATCTTACCAATGAGGGATATACTTCTGGTATGGAGCATAGAGTCCCCATGTTGGTAATGATCAGGTCTAGTATGTTTTCCCCTCTTGTGGGAGTGGCGACTAGTTGTTCCATAGCATTTGAGTTTATAAATTCCAGGAACCTTTGGGCTAAGGTGCTGGGGCTTGAGTAATGCTCCCAGTCTATGTTTGGGTAGTTGAAGTCGCCCAATATAATGGTGTTCGGAAAGATCTTCATGTTCTCCAATGTTTTCAGGAAAGCCGAGTGGGATTCCTGACTTTGAGAGGATGGTCTGTAGGATGCTATAAACTGAAAAGCAGTCTTGCCCACTGTCAGTTGCACATGGATGGTCTCCGATACTTCATGCAATGCCACTAACCTGGAGGTGTCGATATCCTTGATAAATATGGAAACTCCCCCTCCTTTTGTGGTTCGGTCTGGGTTTTGGGGCCGAAAAGCATAATATGAGGGATAACCTGGTAGTGCTGGGGTGCTCTCTGGAGCCTTGAACCAGGTTTCTGTCACTGCACAGATATCGATGTTCTCCATACTGAGGAGAGCTTCGAGTGCATGCATCTTGAGGTTAAGACTTCTGGCGTTTAGCAGCATTACCCTTAGTTTCTTGTTCCTTGTGCTGACTATGGACAGTAAGGTGAGGTGTGCATGCTGACAACCCACACATTGTCATACTGACAATCCGCACATTGTCATATGTACTGACAGGTATGTCAGAGAGCAGGGATTCAAGGTTCATAATATAGTTACATCTCTCACATGTTGAGTTTGTGTGGACTAATAGTAGAGGGTTGTCGGTCAACATGAGGCAGTTACTACACTATCATAGGATGCCCATGTTGACCAAGTTGGCTTGAGAAACTGTGGGAAATTTTATATCCATAGTGTTAGGTAAATGTATATGGTCAGGAAGAGTGGTCGCACTTAGGAATGGCTAGTGGGTAAGAGGTGAGGCTAGGCTTAGTGTTCTACCTGACAGTAGAACACGGCCACGAATAACTTCTGGATGACCACAAATAAAGTGCAAGGGAAAATTATTCAAGCAAGTGCAGACATAGGCCTTAAAAAAACAAGAAATAACCCTTTTAACTCAAACTTTCCAATAAGGACACATTCTCTAAGCTCTAGTCCAATCACAATCACTTAGATGGATCCCAGAGAGCACACTCCTCCCACAATAGTGCAGAAGGACCTTCTCCATCAAAAATGGCTTGAATTTGATGCTCAAAAGTTACAAAACAGACCCAGAAACAGCAAACCTGGAACTGGGCTATGCTGTAGCTGCACTAGTACAGCATGCAGTAAAATGTGGCCAAAAACAGTTCCAACAATTTAAACAGGCAGTAGAATGCAAATACAAATTAAAGGTGCAATATAAGAGCAAAAAAAAGCATTTATAGTTAGTTGGAAGCAATGGATGCCTCAGCTCTTTCAGTGAAGAGGTGGTTTTACTGCTCAAGTGATATACGACAGTATAGATTCAGTAAGATTGAATCTAGCTTATGCGGAAAGGTGCATAAAATCACAGTCACAACAGAAAAAAAAAAACAGTATAAATAAAGCAGCAATTCAGTAGAATACTGTTCTCAATTTAATCAGGCCACTAACTAGCAATAAATGTGGCAGAATCAACCATCCTGGCTAATTACCATGTTAATAATATATCCGTAAGATTCGACCCAGTGGTCAGGGATCTGGATTCACGTGTAGATAGTAGCCTTACCTTCCACCACCACGTGGCCACAGAGGTGAGGACATCCTTTTATGTTGCAAAACTTATAAGTAAAGCCATGGCATCTAGGTCCAAAGAGGTTAAACAAACAAAACAAAAAGAATTCCACTGGCATGCATGAGCTTTGTGCTAAAAACGCTGATTTATTAAATATTAAAGCACAAAATATGGCAAAACACTAGGACTAAGCACTTTCACCTCAAAAGGCATCATCTGAGTCATATGTTTTCATTCAAACACACCCTAAATGCTACACATCATTTCCTCTTTTCCACTGCTTTCAAAAATTTAACCCTTACCTTACCTATACATTTTCAGTTCCATTAATGATTTCACATAGGTCAAGGAATACAAACATGGAAAATAAAAATAAAAAATAATATATGAAAATAAAATGTGAAATAGTTTAAATTTCTAAAAAAAAACTATAATAATAACATGCTTGAAATGTCGAATGTTTATACTATTGTAGTTCAATCCTGCAAAAAGTAGCAAAATTGCAGTAAACAGTGTTTCCAAAGATAATAATTCCATAGCACACAGATGGATGTCCATAACTTAGCACAATTTCCTCTTTTGCTTTAACACACTAACCATAGAAATATATTCATTAATTCCAGGTTCAGCCTTAGCATTCAATCTAAGTTGCCATTTAATTTCCTTAATTTATATGTCTAACTTGGGGTCAACCCCTCTATCTTCTCTGTAGGACCTGTCAATTGCAAAAAACAAAAATCTTTTGTAATTTGAACATACAGATGAGTGTAGGAAAAGTGAACTAAATTTTTTTTTATTTTTAATGTCACTGGTGTGCTCAGCAATCCTGTCTCTCAGCCACCTAGTGGTTTTTCCCACATAAAATGCCTGACAGGAAATACACATGGCCACATAGACCACCATCTCGGTGTTACAATTACACCTTCTGGGACATTGTAGGTATCTGTGGAAGCCTGCAGTCTCAACGTATGGCATATTGTTGATGTACTTACACCAGTTACAGGCCCCACATTTACTCATTCTTGAATTATAATTTCCCTTTATGTTTCTATCATCCAGTTCCAACCATTCCTTAATATTCCTGCCTTTGCTATATACCACTATGCCCCTTTGCCCCAACTTACTCCTAAGCTCAGCATCAAAGACATTCTCTCAAATAATATTGAACTTGGGGATCAATTGGAGCATTAATTGATTGTAGGGTACAACAAATACCTCATCTTTCAAAGTAGTTCTCCGACAGTTGTTCATTAAGCTCTCTCCTGTTCTTAATATGGGTGCAAATTTTGAAGTCCTACCTTTGTTCACCTCATTCTTTATCTTGTACAATTTGACAGGGTATTCCCTCATTTTAAACATATCAATAAGGTCATGTCATTACTAATTAACCTTGAGATCCGAACCATCTGGCCCTTAACCACACTTCTTTTTTGGTGGGCCGGTTGACAACTATCAAACTAAAGAAAGGTATTAGAATAAGTGCCTTTCCTATAGATGGTTGATCTCAAGGTTCCCTGACTTTTATCCAATTCTATGTCTAGATAGTGAATCATAGAAGAATGCAGCTGGTGAATAAATTTTAAGATGTGGTCAAGTTCAAGTAATCCACAAAGTCCTTTGCTTCATCAATTGTACCTCCCCACAAAACCAGTATATCATCCAAGAATCTCAAAAATAAAATTATCTTGCACCAGAATGGTAAGGTGAACACAAACTGATTTTCCCACTCTGTCAATAGTAAATTCACAAAAATAGGGCACATTTGGCTCCCATTGTCACTCTTGTAGTTTGACAAAACAGTTCCCCTTCAAAATACAAAAAAATATTTTTCAAAATAATTTCCATTAAGTTCACCAAAAAGTTGACTTTTGTTGTTTAACAATAAGTGCCCATTAATCAAACTGTCGTCATGTAGTTCCAGTCCTTCCTGATGGGGTATGACCAAAAATAAATTGATCACATCAATTGAAAGGAATATAAAGTCCCTACTCATGTCAACCTCCCGAAGCATTTCCAAACAATACCGGGAGTCCTTAAGAAACTGTGAGCAAACTTACAAAGTCCCCTTCGAGTAGTAATCTACATATGCCACCAGGGGCTCAGTTTTAGAATCCCTGACAGCAACTATGGGTCTGATAGGGGGATTTGAAGGGTCCTTGTGGCACTTGGGGATGTCAAAAATAGATGGAATAACAGGTGTACTATTGGTTAGGTAATCAAATTCCACTTTAGTAATGAGCCCCTCAAAAAGTGCATCCTAAAAAAAAAATGTCAATTTTAGTGTATGTTCACCTCACTTTTTGAGACACTTTCATATGTGGTTGAATCGTTCAAAATGTCATACATCTTTCCTGCATAGTATAAACACGACATAATTACTATCCCTTTCCCCTTGTCAGGTTTCATGAATTGGTAGTCCTTGTTTTTTATTAATTTTCTTAAGACTACCCTTTCATCACTAGTCAAATTGTCCACAAAACCAATCTTAGTGTCACATATTTTCCTTACTTTGGACTCAAACAGTTTTTCCAGGACATTGACTAGTGGGTTACAGAGAGAGGATGAAGGTACTAGTGCATTTCAAAGGTTACAGTACATTTTCGACATAACTGTTTTGCGATGAAAAAAATAAACGCAGACTCAATTTTCTAACATATATCTTTAAATTTATCAACATACTTGCCACATTAATCTTGTATTCAGGGATGAAGTTAAAACCACTTTTTAATAACTTAGAATGCGTTTCCCTAATCAACAAGTCACTAAGGTTATATATAGATGGTGAACCAATCCTTAACTACAATATCTACAGTGTGTTTATTTGCAATCTTTGTAGATTCAGACAGTGCATTGTTAGACATGCTTGTGTTCAAATAAGCATCAAAAATTCTGAAAAATCTATAAATGACCTGTTAATACTATTTACTTCAAAAAACTGGTCACCCTGTAAGTATGGATCTTGAACAGTGTTACTCTTTTCATAGGTTCATAGGTTTATAGGTAGGTACCAGACTATCAGCCCTAGGACCTATACAACCCTCTCCAAAAAGGTACCCTGACTTTCGCCACCCAAGAAAATTATTTTCCTGTGCCCCTATTGAGCAGTGCCACAGAGGTGATCCCCAGGGTGAATTTCTTATTTTCCATCCAATCATCAAGATTTTTCTTGAAGAGTGCTAATGAGGAGCTTTTTTTGATATAGATAGGTAGTTTGTTCCAGAGTATGGGAAGTCTCTGGGACAAGAAACTATCCCTCCAGCATGTTCTGTTTATTGTGGTGACAAGGTTTAGGTCCCTAGAGCCTGTAGCTTGGAGGGATTGGGATTTCTTTAAGTGGAGCATGTCCAACAGCTATGGGTTTGACATCGCTTTGCATGTTAGGCAGAGATCGCCACTGAGTAGGTGATATGCGATGGAGTAAAGCTGTAGTTTTTTGAGACGGTCTGCATAGGCCATCTGTTTGAGGTCGGCAATCCTCTTTGTGAGGTATTGCTGCTGCCTTTCCAGTTGTTGTAGATGTCTTGTGAGGTACATACCAAAAGGGGTGTTGTATTCTATAGGGTCTCTGTTTAATGTTTGAACATCCAAAATGTCGAACATTAAATGGTCAAGATCAAATGTTTGGCATTTGGATGTTCAAACATCAAATAAAAAAAAAGTAAAAACATTTTAACAACGTAGGCAGGGAGACAAGCCCCCCTGCACCCCCACACCCCCTATACCAACTCCGAGACCGGACTTCAGTGCAGAAAAGGGAAATTCTCTCTATCTGCACTGTACGGTGCCATTGAAAGTCTATCTTTGAACACTCAAAATTTCGAATGTTTGGTCTCGACCATGTAACATTCAAAATTTTGATCATTCGAAGATTTGTCAGGTACCCTACTCTATAATGGTCTAATGAATCATGAGTAGAGGGGAACGATGACCTTTTTTTTCCTGGATGAGAAACCTTTTATGATGAGGTGTGCCACATAGAAGGATTTCCTGACTACTGTGGCGATGTGATTATCAAAGGAGAGACTACTTTTGGTGTTAAGTAGACTACCACCTATGTGGTAGTTCATGGATACAGAGATTTTTCCAAAGGGGATGACAATGCACATTCTGGAATTTTGCTTGAGGCCATGGCTTTGACACCAGGCATCTGTCTCAGTGAGGTCCTTTTGTTGGATGTTCACATCGTTAGGAGTTTCAATTATGGCTCCTAGTTTGCAGTCATCTGCAAACTTCATTAGCCAAAGACCTTCTCTGTTAGCCTGTACTTCAGAAAAGTAGATGCCAAACAGGAGAGGACCCAGGACTGAACCCTGTGGTACTCCACTTGTCACTGGTCTGAAGTCGGATTTGGAGTCTGCTACTTTTACAGTGTGGGTTCTGTCAGTGAGCCAGTTGGCAACCCATCTTGTGACATAGGGATTTATACCTAGTTTAGTGATTTTATTTATAATTCCAGAATAAGGGGATGGTGTCAAAAGCCTTGGTGAGATCTAGATAGGTTGTGTGAATCACCTTACCCTCGTCTACATCTATGGTGACTGCTTCAAAGAAGTCAATCAGGTTTAGGAGATATGATCTACCTTTTATAAACCAGAACTGGGTGGGGTGGAGATTACCAATGTCTTTGTTTAATAAGTTCCATGATGATATGTTCCATGGCCTTGCAGACCAGGCTCGTTAGGCTAATGGGGCAGTAGTTCCCGGGGTCTGTGGTGGCTCCCCCTTTGTGGAGTGGGATAACCGTTGCTGTGCACCATTCAGTGGGCACAAAGCCTGAGGTGAGGCTATGGTTGAACATGGTGCTTAGCTGGGGTGCCAGTTTATTCCATAGTTCATGTAGAATGCAGCCTGGGATGTTGTCAGGTCCCATGGATGCTGTGTTCTTGGCTTTGGAGAGTATGTTCTTTACCTATGCAGCCGTGTTTACAGGAACTTTGCATTCTTCCAGTATAGAGATGGGCCCTTTAAGGGGTGAGGGGGAGGTAAAGTTAGCACTGAACCTATCTGCCAGAATGTTGGCAATATCAGTTGGTTCTGTATATTTAGTGCCATTGTGCTGTAACTCAGAGCAGAGCTGAGTGTTGCCATTGAGATTCTTGACATAGCTATAGAATGCTTTGTGGTTGTCTTTAGAATCAGTGGCGATTTTGTTTTCATAACTAGCTTTGGAGGATTTTATGAGGGATCTCAGCTTCTTATTGAGGCTGACCAGGGAGTTCTTCCAGTCATGGGATTTTACTCTTTTTGCAACAGTTTCTTTCTTCTGTTGTAGAGTTTGTTTATGGCAGAGGACCACCAGATTGGCTTCCTTTCTTTGGGGGATAGTATCTTGGCTCTGTTAGGGATAGCACGATCCATGCACTTGTGCAAGTGCTTATAAAGTGCATTTGTGTAGGATTCTGCAGTTGTACCTCTGTTTTCCATCTGCATGGGTGTCATGAAGTTTGCCACTTCTGTCTTAAGAAGTGTGAAGTTGGCTTTGGAGAATTTTTTACGGTGGTTTCCCTAATGGGGGCTGGGATGTGGATGTCTAGGCTGATTAGCTTGTGGTCGGATTTGACCAACGAGGAATTGACCTCTGATGTGGAACACCGGTCGCCCATGTTGGTAATGACCAGATTTAGGATATTGCTGCTCCTGGTGGGAGGTGTGGATAAGTTGATCCAAGGAGTTGGAATTTATGAATTCCAAAAAACCTTGAGCAAAAGAGTTGGTACATGAGTAGTTTTCCCAGTTAATGGTGGGGTAGTAGAACTCGCCCATTATTAGGGTGTTAGGTTGTACCCTAATATTTTCCAGTGTATCAGGAAATGAGGAGTAGGAATCCTGGGGCATGGTGGGGGATCTGCAGCAAGTTACAATTTGGATTGCAGTATTGCCCAGAGTTAGTTGCACTTGGATAATCTTGGATGCATTATGCTGAGAAACTAGCCTGGAGGTGTGGATATCCTTAATGAATACGGACACACCTCCACCTTTGGTGTTCCGGTCCAGGTTAGATGGCCGAAACGTGTGGTATGAGTTATAGCCTGGTAATGCAGGGGTGCTCTCTGGAGCCTGGAACCAGGTCTCTGTCATCAAATCTGTCATCAAATGTGTCATGCCCAGTACTGCGAATAACAGTGTACATTTCATTGTTTTCACTGTTCACAATTTCACTGTTCTCAAGTTGCATATATACATTGTGTACAAAATCATTTAAAACTGTTTGTTCCACCTCCCTCTCCCTTTCCTCCTTCCCTTCCTGTTATTCATTCCCCTCTGTTGGCATTCCTGCCAGTTCCTCTGCCCATTCATTAGGCATTCAGAACACCTTAATTGGGGAAAATGCTCCAAAAAATGTTCCTGGTTGGCTTCATATTCTCTTTCAAAATCATCATTCCAGGTTTCTGGATCTCCCAGATTCCCCATACCTCCATCAGCCAACTCTGGAGCATTATTTCGGTTGTGGGTAGGGGTGGTGGGTAAACAGTATTATTTTTATAGTCGTTAAAGTCTCTATCAAGTTTCTTCTGTTTCTTGGAATAGTTGTCAAAAACAAACTTAAGTCAACAAAAATTTTTTTGTAATTCATTAACACAGTTGGATATAAGAAGTCATTAGTTATTCTCATGTTGATGTAATTAATTTCACTTTGTAAAGCTTTCAACTTACGTTGTTATTCCTTACTACAATCACCATCAGCTTGAGTCCCATCTTGTCAAAGAGCTCAACAAGCTCTTTGTGCATCTTATCAAAGAGCTCAACAAGCTCTTTGTGCATAACAGAGCCTGCCTCTGTCCCTCCGTTGTATTTCCAGGTACACAGGCCCTTAGGAACTTGCTTGTGACTTGCAAAGGTATTTAAAAACATGTTATCCAACTGTAGTGACTTGAAATGTTTGCATAACTTCTCCAGTTGAAAAAGCTGTTGGTTAACTGTTCCCCTTTCACTTATCTCCAACGCTTCATTATGCATAGAATTCTTATTAGGCATCTGAAATACATCATTCAGACCCATTATTACTGCATTGGGACCTTTGAAATGCACTAGTACCTTCATCCTCTCTCTGTAACCCACTAGTCAATGTCCTAGAAAAACTGTTTGAGACCAAAATAAGGAAAATATGTGACACTAAGATTGGTTTTGTGGGCAATTTGTCTATTGATGAAAGGGTAGTATTAAGAGAATTAATAAAAGACAAGGACTACCAATTCATGAAACCTGACAAGGGGGGTGGGATAGTAATTATGTCACGTTTAAACTATGCAGGAAACATGTATGACATTTTGAATGATTTGTTCACATATGAAAGAGTCTCAAAAAGTGAGGTGAACAGGACATGCACTAAAATTGGCATTTTTTTTGCAGGACACACTTTTTGAGAGGCTCATTACTAAAGTGGAATTTGATTACCTGATCAATAGTACACCTGTTATTCCATCTATTTTTAATATCCTCAAGTGCCACAAGGACCTCTCAAATCCCCCCCTCAGACCTATACTTGCCGCCAGGGGTTCTAAAACTGAGCCCCTGGCAGCATGTGTAGATTACTATTCGAAGGGGACTTTGCAAGTTTGCCCACATGTTCTTAAGGACTCCTGGCATTATTTAGAAATGCTTCAGGCGGTTGACATGAGTAGGGACTTTATGTTCCTTACCATTTATGTGATCAATTTATTTTCGGTCATACCCTATCAGGAAGGACTGGAACTATATCATGGCAGTTTGAGTAATGGGCACTTGTTGTTAAACGACAAAATCAATTATTTTGAAAAATTATTTTTTGTATTTTGAAGGGGAACTGTTTCGTCAAACTACAGGAATGGCTATGGGGGGCCAAATGTGCCCCTGTTTTTGTGAATTTACTGTTGACAGAGTGGGAAAAACAATTTGTGTTCATCTCACCCTTCTGGTCCAAGATGATTTTATTTTTGAGATTCTTGGATGATATACTTATTTTATGGGAGGTACGATTGATGAAGCAAAGGAATTTGTGGATTACTTGAACTCGACTACATCTTACTTAAAATTTACACACCAGCTGCATTCTTCTAAGATTCACTATCTAGACATAGAATTGGATAAAAGTCAGGGAATCTTGAGATTAAGCCATCTATAGGAAAGACACTTACTCTAATACTTTTCTTTAGTTTGATAGCTGTCATCCGTCCCACCAAAAAAGAAGTGTGGTTAAGGGCCAGATGGTTTGGATCTCAAGGTTAATTAGTGACGACATGATGTTCCAACAAGAGATGAACATCCTTATTGATATGTTTAAAACCAAGGGATACCCTACCAAATTGTTGTACAAGATAAAGTATGAGGTGAACAAAGGTAGGACTTCAAAATTTCACCCATATTAAGAACAGGAGAGAACTTAGTGAACAACTGTCGGAGGACTAAGCTGCAATCAATTAATGCCCCAGTTGATCCTCAAGTTCAATATTATTTGAGAGAATGCCTTTGATGCTAAGCTTAGGGGTAAGCTGGGGCAAAGGCCCATAGTGGTAAACAGCAAAGGCAGGAATATTAAGGAAAGGTTGGAACTGGATGATAGAAACATAAAGGGAAATTATAATTCAAGAATGAGTAAATGTGGGGCCTGTAACTGGTGTAAGCACATCAGCAATGGGTGAGATTGCAAGCTTTCTCAGGAACCTACAATGTCCCAGAAGGTGTAATTGTAACACTGAGATGGTGGTCTATGTGGCCAAGTGTATATCCTGTCATGCATTTTATGTAGGAAAAAACACTAGGCGGCTGAGAGGCAGGATTGCTGAGCACACCAGGGACATTAAAAACAAGAAAACATCTAGTTCACTTTTCCTACATTCATCTGTATGTTCAAATTACAAAAGATTTTTGTTTTTTGTAATTGACAGGTCCTACAGAATAGATAGGGGGTGACCCCAAGTTAAACATAGAAATTAAGGAAACTAAATGGCAACTTAGATTGAATACTAAGGCTAAACCTGGAATTAATGAATATATTTCTATAGCTAGTGTGTTAAAGCAAAAGAGGAAATTGTGCCAGGTTATGGACATGCATCTGTGTGCTATGGAATTATTATCTTTGGAAACACTGTTTACTATAATTTTGATACTTTTTGCACGATTGAATACAGTAGTATAAATATTCGATATTTCAAGTATGTTATTATTATAGTTTTTTTTTTTAGAAATTTAAACAGTTTTGTTTCACATTTTACTTTCATATTTTATTTATTTTTTATTTTTATTTTCCATGTTTGTGTTCCTTGACCTAAGTGAAATTGTTAATAGAACTGAAACTGTATAGGTATGGTAAGGGTTACATTTTTGAAAGCAGTGGAAAAGAGGAAATGATGTGTAGCATTTAGGGTGTGTTTAAATTAACACATATGACTTTGATGATGCCTTTTGAGATGAAAGCGCTTAGTCATATTGTTTTGCCATGTTTTGTGCTTTAATGTTTTAGCAGAAAGTTCATGCAGTGGAATTCTTTTTGTTTTGTTTGTTTAAGTTTTTAGTTTTCAAAGTATTTTTGTTTGGTTCCTAGGTCCAAAGAGGTCATCATCCCACTGTACTCCGCTCTTATCAGACCAGTCATAGAGTACAATGCTCTCTTTGATATGTACCTGGCCAGGCATATGCAGCAACTAGAGTGACCTCAGAGGTTCCTTACAAAAAAAAAAAATACAAGGTGTAACAAACCTGCCTTATGCAGAGCACCTTAAAGCCCTTTCCCTGTCAATTATGAATCTCCTGCATATTCATAAGTCAAACAGTACCAGAAATATAAGGTCTAAGGACCTATATTTTGTCTGTGACTTAAACAGAACATGCTGGAGAGACAGATATGTGTCTCAGAGAGTGCCTCTCCAATGGAACAGGCTTCCCATCCATGTGAAGCTGAGTTTGTCTATTACCCTATTTAAGTGCAACCTAGACCAGTGGATGGGGAATAGAAAATTTACACTGGGCCTGGTACCCATGTAACTTATGGACAGAGGCAGCTTATGGCCCTCAACGTCCTTTTCAGATACACGATATTATTATTCTGTCAGGGAAATTTGGCTGGGCTTAGATAGGCCCCCTAGACCATTAACCCGGTAACAATCTATGAATGTATGAATTCCCAAAGGAGTGAGCAGATACTATTTGCCTTACACAAAAGCTGATAGTTCCTGGAATAATAGACCTTCTCACTGATATACCTTTCAGTATTTTTCCCATATGGTACCTTTTATTGCAATGTGTGTTGAATTAGTAGTACCAAGTACTGCTGTAAGGTGGGCGGTATCCCAGAATCCTTCCTTGATGTCATAATACTCAAACCATTGATGGGAACTTAATAGAATTCTCAGCCTCACTATAAAATTCCCAGCTTTACTATAAAGGACAGTCAGGATTTTTTTCTAGAGTTGAAGTGCTGCAATTTGTGATACTCTTCTAAAGTGCCACATCCATGACTAGAATGTTCCTGAAGCCGCTATACTCAGAGAGAGTCGCACTTAAGGTTGAAGACTATGCACTGTCATGTGTGATATGTGTATATTGAGTACAGTTTGCATCAACTGTCTTTGTAAACAGCATCTGTCAGTAACCCATTGGCAGGACCTATCCTGTTGTTATTCGTCTGCCTGTTTTTGGTACATCCAGTAGTAGCTCCAAAGTTCTCAGTAGTTTAGTGTGGTTGCAGCACGTATGAGAAATACATGTATAAATGCATCTATATTTGCTAACCAGGAATTTCCAGCTGTGAAGATCTACTTTCAGTAAAGTCCTGGAAGAACAGTTCTTTACATCAGCAAAAGATCAGTTTTAGCATATATTACACTGTTTTTTGTATTACATACAGATTGAATTCCAGCTATTGTGCATGTTTTTATCAGATGCGGCAATATGTTCAGGTATACTTGGCAATTTTTTAATTCCACATTATAAAGATATATCCTACTGAGTGGCAACTGTATCCTGTGTAAGGCACCGCTGGTTGTCAAATGTTTACACATTTCATTTGTATTTAGCAGGTGCAAGCATTCCTTTAGAACTGCAACATTTTTGCTAATGTTTAAACCATTGGTGTACATTATTAGCATGCGCCTAAATTGTTTTAGAATACTGGTATGCCTCAACCTTCAATCACATAGCATTTCCATACCAAATTTGTCCACAAATTCATTATAAATCCTAACCCACCTTTAGATTACCTTAGTGCCAGCTGATTGTTTAGTGCTTACAGATACGGTTAGGGTTATACTTAGAGATAAGTGGGTGTTGTAGACAGTGCTAAGCATTGCAATTAATGTTATGGACACTGTGCAAAAGATGAAGGTTGTATATAGGAGTGGCAGAGGATTACACTCCTGTGCAGGTCCAAAACCTTCTGTAAGCTGGACAGTATTCTAAAATTGTCTTTCAAGATAAATGGTTTCCAACTGAAGTTTTAAGTTGATTCAAGCATATTATATGAGATGTACATGCGCACACATGTACTCTGTAATTAACCAGCCCATTTTCCCCTATGGGGTGAGTGCCACTAATGAGTGCCTTCATCTAGGTTGCCATCAAGGTTTTTCTTCTACCAACCTAAGCACTTATTTTAATGGCTGACAGATATATTGACATATGTAAAGACCTGCTGTGATTTCCACACTGCTGCACAACACCATGAAGGCTACCATGCAGATGTGGCTTGACAGAGATAAGCATATGTCCTCTCCTCATAAGGTGCATGCTGTGTACCTAGTTAGGCATTGCAGTAGGCCTGATTCTCGGGTTAGATGAGCCACTAGCCATTGCTGGCTACTCATCCCTCATCTTCCCTTACCACATTCTGTAGCATCTGAACTGTTAAATGATCTTGGAATTTCTGGGCCATAGTCATGACATATTCCCTGTATGGAACACAGCCAGGAAACTTATTTGTGTTGTGGCCCCTGGCAACAGGTCTGTGGATGTGATGATAACATAATGTATAAAGCTCTGTATTTAAATTCTTATAAAACAATGAATAGTATCTAGTCACCTGGAACTGAGAACAAAACAAACCTGTGCTTAACACCCTAAAGTATAGATAGTTTACTGCCTTTGCACAGTAGAGTAAATTAATAAGTAATAAATAAGTTGAAAAAAAAATGCTTTCCATTTCTGCTAAATATAAAAACAAAAATGAATCATATTCTTCTGCATTAAGGTAATTTCCATAACAGATTAAATATGTTTTACAGGGAATTCAGGATCTGATGGTGCTGCGGTAGCATTGTCGCCTCACAGCAGGACGTTGTTGCGTTCGATTCTCAGTTAGAGCGTCTTCTGTGTGGAGGCATGTGTGAATGGGCGTGCCTTCGTTGAAGGTTGTGCGTCAGGGCTGGTAGCTCGGCACATAAAAATCCACTACCAAACATTAGCGGACCGGAGTTCCGCTGTGGCGACCACTAACCGGGATAAGCCGAAAGACACATCAACAACAACCCAGGGTACATAATGCCTTCTACAATGTAATGTTAGGGATCAAGCTAACAGTGCACTTATTCCCAGATGAAAGCATCACTGATAATATAGCATAAGAGATTAATTTATCCCAAGCAATTAGCCAGACTTTTACAGTAATAACAAGTTGTGTTTTATACATTTTCACACTTTCAGCTGAAAGGGGGAAACCTGGAGATTCTGTATATTGTAGGAATCATCTGCTGTCAGCAATATGTCATGTGAACAGGTTAGCTGGGTTAGATACAAGAAATTATTATTGCTTCATGGCAGGTCACATGGTCATGCAGGGAATCCCAAAACCAATAAAAAAATCACTTTCAGTAGCAAATGTACATCACATTTTCCCTTTGCTTATGCTTGCACTTTGACACTGTCTATTGCAGTGCATTTCTGAAACCTGGCCATACAATCATCCTGTTAAGTTTCCGCTCTCCTTTTTGTTATTTAGTACATTACAGCTACTCTACAGACAGAAACAAATCAGCCCAAGGTCTTCTTGTCACGCATACCATGTCAAAATTATTTTCATGCAGTATATATATAAAAAAAATCTGAAAAAAAGCTGAATAAAGCTATTATCTGTTCCTGGATGAATAAATAGTAGAAATAAACAATATTACCTAACAAAGCATGCACATTTACAGATACTGTCTGTAATTCCAGCAATATAACTGTGCCACTAATGAATACTACATGTGAAGAGTTTGATAACATACTGCAGATGTCAAACAGATACCAGATGTAAGTGGGTAACCTGGATTCAGCTTGTTTTCTCCAAATATGAACTTGAATTGCTATTCCCACAGTGTGTTTGCTTCTGACGTCTTAGGAAAATTTCTATTCCCTTAATTGTAAATACCATTAGACCACTACTTGGAATAAGCAAATTTTTTCCACTGGGCCACCATGCATTTCCCAGTCCAGACATTCGGCACATATTCTTTCAAAACTAGACAGGCTTATTCATGCATGATTAATTGATATAGCTGACCTATATTCCAGCACAGGCCTAATACTTTCTAGACTCAGCCAAGAGAAGCAAACATCTGCATCTTTTTGCCATACAGTGCTTAATACTTGGCAGTACTTAAGAAATATGTAATACCTAGTTATTGAAACCCACATAATGGTATTACTGAAAAAGAATACATTAGTCATGTAACGTTTTGTATGGCTGAAGCAACACAGACGACATATTTGAGCACATAAGCACATGCACATGCAAGCATATATTCATAAACACACACACACACACACACACACACACACACACACACACACACACACACACACACACACACACATACCAAGTTACACAAGACAGAAAATCATTTTACGGTCATCAAAATACAATTGACAAACTATGTATGAAATGTAAGTACACTTTTCTGTGGATAATATGCTGAAGACTAATGTTGGCCATATGCATCATCAAGCAGTGCCTTCATCGTTGCATTCTCAATTACATTTTGAAACACAGTATCGTTTTGAAACAAATATTAAAACATTTAACTATCTGAAAATAAAATTTATCTCACCTCTGGGTACTTAATTATTATGTGATGTTTCTACATAATGTTCTGCCCATATAGAAATTTTTTCAGTTAGAGCAAGTTGATGTGATTAATGTGCATCTCATGTACAAGCATAGATGAAAAAATCAACCTTTTCTGCTGTTAAAGTGACAATAGATGAATCCTTTCTCATGTAAGTGAATCATTTCACATGATATATGACATACACATATATTTGTGTGTGTGTGTGTGTGTGTGTGTGTGTGTGTGTGTGTGTGTGTGTGTGTGTGTGTGTGTGTGTGTGTGTGTATAATATACTGCATGTATGCACTACTTACTTTTTATACATTACCTATTAATTTATTTAACTTATGTTTCTTTTTTAGTTTTTCTTATCTGTTCAGTTGCTCTTACTCTGCACTTATTACTGCTAATTTACTGCCTCCTAATTTACTGCCTTCTGCACTTGTTTTTAGTCATTTGTTAATTTAATTGCAAAAAAAATAAATAAAAATCTAAGCTTGTTTCCTGCCTTTCCTGTAACTAGTCTAGTCCAGATACAGATTTGCTGTATCCAGGACTGTTTGTAAGCTGCTGAGCCCCCCAAGCCTTTCTGTGTTGGAGGGAAGCCTTCTAGCTTATCAGTGAGAGTGGTAAGCACTAGGTAGCCTATCTACCACAAGAGTGGTTTCTGACCCAGAAATTGTAATTTATTGGACGTTTGGGCAGTTTTTCCATCTCTTTCAGCTTTCTGGTTTAAATGCCCGTGTTTGCGTCTGTTTCCCACCTTTCCTGCAACTAGTCTTGTCCAGATACAGATTTGCTGTATCCAGGACTGTTTTAAGCTTTTGAGCCCCCCAAGCTTTTCTGTGTCGGTGGGAAGCCTTCTAGTTTATCGGTGGGAGTGGTAATCACTAGGTAGCCATCTACCACAAGAGGAGTGGTCTCTATCCCAGAAATTGTAGTTTATTGGCCATTTGAGCAGTTTTCCATCTCTTTCAACTTTCTCGTCTAAAAGCTCACATTTGCACTTTTCCCACCTTTCCTGTAAATAGTCTAGTTCAGATACAGATTTGCTGAATCCAGGACTGTATGTAAGCTTCTGAGCCCCCTAAGCCTTTCTGTGTTGGAGGAAAGCCTTCTAGCTTATCAGTGGGAGTGGTAAGCACTAGGTAGCCTATCTACCACAAGAGGAGTGGATTCTGGCCCATAAATTGTAGTTTATTGGCCGTCAGGGCAGTCTTTCCATCTCTTTCAACTTTCTGGTTTAAAAGCCTGCATTTGCACTCATGTCCCAACTTTCCTGTAACTAGTCTAGTCCAGATACAGATTTGCTGTATCTAGGACAGTTTGTAAGCTTCTGAGCGGTGCCAAAGTCTGCTCATCAATTTTTTCCTTAGATCTGCTAGTTCTTCCTCTCCTACACTTTTACTAGCTTATTAGTCTAGCACTTTACCAGACTTCTTGTAGCAATTATTGTAGCACACAAAAGTGCTATCAGCACTAAACATTCTACAAGGAAACAGCTCCAGTACTTATTACTAATGCCCACCCCTCCAGGCATGTTTAAAGGTCAGTTCCCTGTGCTTTCTCATATTAACCTGGTGAACTTGGGCATCTTGAGGCAATGTGGCAACTGTCTAATGTACGCCGACAACCCTCTTCTCTTACCTCCCAACACTCAGACTTGTGAGAGATGCACTTATATATATATATATATATATATATATATATATATATATATATATATATATATCCTAATTGGAAGCCATGCACTCTCCAGCCAAGACCAGAATAGCTGGTCAAGAGGAGAAGGTCAACACTTGCACCCCACCACATGGAACACATAGCCCTCCAAAACACACACCACCACTGCCTTCACATAAAAACACAAACCACACACCCATGTTCGTGAAAGCTCTCAATACAAATCTACCCAAACAGCAGAGATCTCCAAGGCAGAACCACACTTGACCAGCACAACACAACACCAATTACGAGACACATAACTCTCCTAAACAGTGTGCCACTCAACCAAAGCCCCTAAGGCAAAACAGCATACTCAACACACTAGTCATAGGTGACTCAATATTGAGGCACACTGATGTCCCACTCATTAGGTTGAATAAGGAGAAAGTAACAGTCAGCTGCCTGTCAGGTGCCAGGATCCGCCACATAATGCACAGACTCAGGTCCCTCAAAAACAGGTACAAATATGACTCAGTCATTGTACATGTCGGTGTGAATGACCTGAGACATACCTCCCTGGACTACATGAAAAGAGACATGGAGGCGCTCTCAGATTATGTAGCCCAGGCGGGTATGACCCTAGCCCTGAGCAGCATCCTACCATCACCCAGAATGATACCACAGTACAAGCAGAAAATGATTGATTTCAACAAGTGGCTGAGTTTTTGGTGTCACTCTAAGGGGATCCAGTATCTGTCTGCCTGGGATGACATGATTGACAGACCTCAATGCTTTGTCAGAGGTGGCCTGCATCTGTCACCTCTGGGCTTCTGGATATTGGCCAAAGCTCTTGAAACCCCTATAGTGCCTTTTTTAGGCAGTGTTCCAAAGAACAAACTACCACCGTAACAGCTACAAACAAATGCAATCTGTGGGTCATGCTGCTCAACGTCAGAAGTCTAAATCTCAAAATGCACTAGCTTGAAGCACTGCTTAAAATGGAGAACATCAACATTTGTGCTGTAACAGAGACCTGGTTAAAGGCAGCACAAAACATCCCTACACTACCAGGCTATAACTCTTTCCACACCTTTTGGCCCCAGAAGTTGGACTGAAGCTCCAAAGATGGTGGTGTTTCCATATTCATAAAGGATGCACACACCTCCGGACTGGTAGCCCAACATAACGCATTAGAGATACTTTAGGTGCAGCTAACACTGGGTAAGACAGTGATTCAGGTTGTAACCTGCTATAGGTCCCCAATCATGTTGCAACATTCACACTCCACGTTCCTAAGCACCCTGGAGAATATTATGGTCCAACCTAACACTCTCATACTAGGCAACTTCAACTACCCCTCGGCAAAGGTAACCACCATGAAAAACTTCTCCAAAGCTAACTTTGGGCTCCTAAAAACAGAGGTGGCTAACTTCACAGCACCCATGCAAATGGGGAATAGTTGCGTGATTGCCAAATCATACACCAATGCACTGTATGAACACGTACACAAATGCATGGATCTCGCCTTACCCAATAGAACCAAGATGCTCTCCTCCAAAAAAAAGAAGCCAATCTGGTGGTCCCCTGCTATAAACAAACTCTACAACAGAAGGAGGAAACTGATGCGGAATAAGGTGAAGTCCCAAGAATGGAAAAACTCCCTAATCGACCTCAACAAAAAGTTGAGATCACTCATCAAATCCTCTAAAGCTAGCTATGAAAACAGAATTGCAGCAGACAGTAAAGACAACCACAAGGCCTTCTATAGTTATGTAAAGAATCTCCACAGCAATACCCAGATTTGCTCTGAGCTACTGCCCAATGATACCTCCTATACCGAGCCAACAGATATTGCCAATATACTGTTCGAAAGATTCAGTGCCAACTTTACCCCCCCAAAGGACCAATCACAATACCAGTAGATTACCAGGCACCCAGTATTACTACAGCACTGTCCAAGGCCAAGAATACAGCTTCTATGGGACCTGAATATATCCCTGGCTGTGTTCTACATGAACTAAAGAGTGAATTGGCACCTCACCTGTGTGCCCTGTTCAATCACAGCCTCACCTCAGGCTTTGTCCCTACCAAATGGTGCACTGCTACAGTCATCCCTCTACACAAAGGAGGAGCAACTACAGACCCTGGGAACTATCGCCCCATTAGCCTGATGAGTCTGATATGCAAAGCTATGGAATGCATCATCATGGACCTAATAAACAAGGATATAGGGAATCTCCAAACTCTGGATCCCACACAGTTTGGTTTTGTGAAGGGTAAATCATGCCTGCTCAACTTGATTGACTTCTTTGAGTCAGTCACCAGAGCTGTGGATGAAGGTAAGGTTCATACAGCCTACCTTGATCTGGTCATGGCCTTTGATACCATTCCCCACTCAGGAATCATAGAAAAACTCACTAAGCTAGGCATCAACCCCTATATCTCTAGGTGGGTTGCAAACTGGCTCACAGATAGAACTCACAGTGTGAAAGTAGCTGACTCCAAGTCAGACTATCAACAAGTCACTAGTGGAGTTCCACAGGGTTTGGTCCTGGGTCCACTCCTGTTTGGTATCTACTTCTCTGAAATTCAGGCCAACGTGAAGCGACTCTGGCTGACAAAGTTCACAGACGATTGCAAGTTGGAAGCTATTATTAACTCCCCAAGTGATGTTGACATCCTACAGAATGGCCTCACTGAGACCATCGACTGGTGTCAGAACCATGGCCTTAAGCTCAATGCCAAAAAATGCATTGTTATCCCCTTTGGGAAAAACCCAGTTCCCATGAATTACCATATTGATGGTAGTCCACTGAACACAAAAGGCTTTATAAGAGATCTGGGAACACAGGTTGACAGCAACCTCTCTTTTGATCACCACATTACCACTGTGTTCAGAAAGTCTTTCTATGTGGCACATCTCATTACTAAGGGTTTTGCATCCAGGAGAAAAGAGGTCATTGTCTCCCTCTACTCTTCCCTCATTAGGCCAATCATTGAATACAATGCCCCATTTGGCATGTACCTCACTAAACATCTGCAACAACTGGAGAGGCCACAAAAGTACCTCACAAAGAGGATCCTAGGCCTTAAACACTTGTCATATATGGACGGACTCAAAAAACTCCAACTATTCTCTGTCTCATATCGCCTACTTAGATGCGATCTCTGCTTGACTTACAAAGCCATGTCTGACCCATCTCGGTTAGAAATGCTACATCTAAAGAATTCCCAATCCCTCCACACCACGTGGTCCAGAGAGCTCAACCTCATTACCACAATCAACAGAATGTACTGGAGGGACAAGTTCATAACTTAGAGTCTGCCCATGCTATGGAATAGACTTCCCATACATGTCAAGCAGAGCACCTTGCTGACATTCTTCAAGAGAAATCTTGATGAGTGGATGGGAAACAGAAAATTTACCTTGGGGATAACTCCAGTGGCTCTACTTGACAGAGGCACTGGAAACTAAGGTCGGCTGTCACGATGCCAGTATAATCCTATGGATAGGCTTGTAAAGGCCCCAGGGCCATTAGCCTAGTACACACCTATGAACCGATGAACCTATGGTTATATTTCACTGGACCCCTCTGAAAATGGATTGGAATCCATTAGTTGTTAACAAAACATACATAATAAATAAATACACACATACATACATAGATACAAATAAATAAACCGTTACACTTGGTGATGATAAAAGTACAGACTATTATATATCAATTCATGACATATTTTAAACACTATCATGTCATATCTACATTTTGTCATTCTGCAATAAAAAGACATCACCTACACTATTCTCATATCTTCCTTTCAGTATAACCTTAGCTCATTTTCTTTCTTACCCTATAATACTTACTTGAGTACAGGTTCATAGGTTCATAGCTAGGTACTAGGCTATTGGCCCAAGGGCCTATGTAAGCCTAGCCAACAAGGTTCCCTGGCTTATGCCACCCAAGAAAGATATTTTCCTGTGCCACTGTCGAGCAGAGACACAGAAGGGATCTGCGGGGTGTATTTCCTATTTCCCATACACTCATCAAGATTTTTCTTGAAGAGTGCTAATGAAGAACTTTGCTTGACATAGTTGTGTAGCCTGTTCCAGAGTATGGGAAGTCTCTGGGACAGGAATCTATCCCTCCAGCATGTCCTGTTTATTGTGGTGACAAGGTTTAGGTCCCTAGAGAGTGTAGCTCAGAGGGATTGGGATTTCTTTAGGTGTAGCATGTCCAACAGCTCTGGGTTTGACGTAGCTTTATATGCTAGGCAGAGATCACCTCGGAGTAGGCGATATGCTACGGAGTAAAGCTGGAGTTTTTTGAGGCGGTCAGTGTAGGGCATTTGTTTTAGGCCAGTAATCCTCTTTGTGAGGTACTTCTGTGGCCTTTCCAGCTGCTGCAGATGTCTTGCATTGTACTCTATAATGGGTCTAATGAGTGTCGAGTAGAGGAGAACAATGACCTCTTTTTTCCTGGATGAGAACCCTTTTATGATGAGGTGTGCCATGTAGAAGGACTTCCTTACTACTGTGGCGATGTGACTATCAAAGGAGAGACTACTGTCCACCTGGGTCCCAAGGTCTCTTATCATGCATTTGGTGTTAAGTTGATTGCTGCCTATGTGGTAGTTTATGGGTACATAGTTTTTACCAAAGGAGATGCACTTTTTGGCATTGAGCTTGAGGCCATGGCTTTGACACCAGGCATCTGTCTCAGTGACGCCCTTCTGTAGGATGTCCACATCATTTGGGGACTTGACTATGGCTCCTAGTTTGCAGTCATCTGCAAACTTCATTAGCCAGAGGCCTTCTCTGTTAACATGTACTTCAGAGAAGTAGATACCAAACAGGAGAGGTCCCAGGACAGAACCCTGTGGTACTCCACTTGTCACTGCTTTGAGGTCAGATTTGGAGTCTGCAACTTTTACAGTGTGGGTTCTGTCAGTGAGCCAGTTGGCAACCCATCTTGTGGCATACGGATTTATACCTAGTTCAGTGAGTTTAGCTATAATTCCAGAATGGGGGATGGTGTTGAAAGCTTTGGCAAGGTCAAGATAGGCTGTGTGAATCACCTTACCCTAATCTATGGCTTTGGTGACTGCCTCAAAGAAGCTAATCAGGTTCAGGAAGCATGATCTGCCTTTCACAAACTGGAACTGGGTGGAATACAGAGTTTGGGGGTTACCAATGTCTTTGTTTATGAGTTCCATGATGATACATTCCATGGCCTTGCAGACCAGGCTCATCAGGCTAATAGGTCGATAGTTCCTGGGATAAGTGGTGGCTCCCCATTTGTGGAGTGGGATAATTGTTGCTGTGCACCATTCAGTGGGCAAAAAGCCTGATGCAAGGCTATTATTTAACATGGTGCTTAAGTGGGTAGCCAGTTCATTCTGAAGTTCATGTAAAATGCAGCCTGGGATGCTATCCGATCCCATGGATGCTGTGTTTTTGGCTTTAGAGTGTGCAGCTTTTACCTGCGTAGTTGTGATAACAGGGACTCTGCATTCTTCCTGTATAGATATGGGCCCTTTACGGGGTGAGAGGGGGGTAAAGTTAGCACTGAACCTATCTGCCAGGCTGTTGGCAATATCAGTTGGTTCTGTAATTTTCTTGCCTTTGTGCTGTAACTTAGAGCAGATCTGGGTGTTGCCATCGAGATTCTTGACATAGCTATATAATGCTTTGTGGTTGTCCTTGGAATTAGTGGCAATTTTGTTTTAGTAGCTAGCTTTGGAGGATCTTATAAGGGATCTCAGCTTCTTACTGAGGCTGACCAGGGAGCTCCTCCACTCATGGGATGTTACTCTCTTTTGCAACAGTTTCTTCCTTCTGTTGTAGAATTGTTTATGGCAGGGGACCACCAGATTGGCTTCCTTTTTTTGGAGGATAGCGTCTTGGCTCTGTTTGGGATAGCACAATCCATGCACTTGTGTAAGTGCTTATAGAGTGCATTTGTGTAGGATTCAGCAGTTGTAACTTTATTGTCCATCTGCATGGGTGTCATGAAGTTCACCACTTTTGTCTTAAGAAGCATGAAGTTGGCTTTGGAGAAAATTTTAACTGTGGTTTCCTCAATGGGTGTGGGGGCCGGATGTGGATATCAAGGGTGATTAGCTTATGGTCGGATCGGACTAATGAGGAGTTGACTTCAGGTGTGGAACACAGGTCACTCATGTTGGTAATGACTAGGTCTAGGATATTGTTGCCCCTGGTGGGTGTGGATAAGTTGATCCAGGGCATTGGAGTTTGTGAATTCCAGAAAGCGTTGAGCTAAGGAGTTGGTACATGAGTAGTTTTCCCAGTTAATGGTGGGGTAGTTGAAGTCACCCATTATTAGGGTGTTTGGTTGTACCCGATTATTTTCCAGTACATCAAGAAAAGAGGAGTGAGAATCCTGAGACATGGTGGGGGATCTGTAGCAAGCTACAATTTGGATTGCAGTTTTGCCCAGAGTTAGTTGCACTTGGATAGCCTTGGATGCATTATGCTGAGCTACTAGCCTGGAGGTGTGGATATCCTTAATGAATATGGACGCACCTCCGCCTTTGGTGTTTTGGACAGAATTAAATGTTTATAAAAGATGCAAGACTGAAAGTGCCTGTGAGCAAATTCTTTTGTTTAGCTCTTTGTTTGCTGAATTATATACACTAAAACATAAACCTTAATGCTGAATCCACTATGCTGTGTACTTTATTGTGAATTGTTCCTTTGTCTTCCAGTGGCGTGACCATCTAGCCATTCTTATTTATCCATTTATGACCCATGCTCAGCCTTCCTTTCCCAGCTAGTTTAGCACCTCCATCATGCCATGGTGATCTTCACTTTCTGGAAAAATACCTGTCAGTACATCCTATTTTTCAGGCAGTGGGAGGAAAGAAATAGCAGCTGGACACATTTTATGGCTGCTGTATTTGTTAGTATTCACTGATGGTTCTTGTCTTTGAATTTTTAGGGTACAGCATGCAATGAGTGTTTTATATATAACGCTTCCGACATGTGGTTTCAGAGGCATTTGGGAATTGTCTGTTGCTGCTTCCTTCTTGACTTCCCTGATCTTCATCAGTATTTATTCCCAGTGTGATGGTTTTCTACTTACTAAGTAATGCTAAATGGTAGTGTCATTAAAGTCAGAGGACCAGATTCCATCATGGAATTTGGCAGATTGCGCCAAGTTCCCCCCAAAATTTGCAGCAAGCCAAGTCCTATGCAAAAATGCCCCAGTCTATGGAGAATACCTCAGTGTAATGCAGACACAACAAATAAGTTGTGACGTCAGCACAACCGCAATCAGTCATGGCATATTCGTATTCAAGGAAAACTCAACAATAAAGTAATACACGTGCATTACCAATGCACATCTATGAAATGTACACAAGCCCAATGGAACTTTCAGTAATACATGGAAATTACAAGCTGAAGACAAATGCAACTCAACAGTAATTCCTAAAAGTGACAAACATCTGCAATCAATTACAAATATCATCATAATACATCTGTATCCATACCTCTCTACCCAGAAACATCAAAATCTGGACAAGGCCCATGAAAAATAGGTACAAATCTGTACGCTGATTAACATAACGTTTGCATACATAATTATGTAATCTCACCCACTCCAGTGGAATTGTGGGATACCAACTTTCAAATGGAAACTAAAGAACAGACAACAAAAATATGGCACCAGAGTCCCCCTGCAGCCATTCCAGTGTTCCATTACCTGGCTATTTTGTTCCCATTTACCATAAACACTAATGTGTGTATACTGCTTTACTTCTACAATGATTAGTTGGAATTTATTTTTACATTTTATAGCACAATGCACAAACACTAATAGACATCTGCTAAACAAAGCAATACTTTCTCACATTGAAAATAGACTTGGCATTATAACTTATCTGTCCTTGAAACTCACATTCATTAAAACAACATTGAAACTCACACCACACCCGAAGAAAATACATCTGGCCAGTGGTGGATAAGGATTACCTTTGGGCTGTTTTCAAATCATAGGCCCCTTGCACACAAACAAGAAACATGCATGTGTTCTTTGATACACCTTCCTGACTTTATTACGTTATATGCCTTGTATAATGCAGGACACTTGTTAGAGGCTCGTGCACTGCTGCTGCCTTGCGCCTGCTAAATGTAAGTAAACCAGCTCCACAACAAGCTGCACACTTTCTACAAAATACAATAATTCACTGACTGTGCCTGCTTTGGTTTGGGGAAAAGAGGGTTCACTCTTCTCAGTCTGCCTTGTTCCACAACAGGAGTGAAATACTCTGCCTGAGTGAGATTAATTTAGCCACACTGCCAACTTTCTTTCTGAGTTAACACTTAACAGCAACACTATATGTGTTCTTCTGCCCCATTTAAAATGCAGCCATTTCACACAGTATTACACAAACACATTAAATAAAAAGACAAATGACTTAGTCTACATTACAATTTCTTACTGTCCAATGATCAAACTGTAATGTAATGATGACACTGACTAGGCAAGCAAGGTAAATGGTTACCCGCACACTCACCAACAGCACTCATGCAGCCAGAAGAACTGGGCCTGGAAACTCTAGTAAGTCACACTCTGGATTTCATAATAACATCCATGCCTGACCCGTATTGTAGGAATCCAGCTGCTGAAACAGGCTACAGGCATTAGGGAAAAAAACAAGAGGTCAGATCTGGTATTCTACTCTGTTTGAATACTGTTACTGTCTGCAGACTCTGCATTTCAAAACTATGGATATAGCGGGGGACCCAGTTAACTGTTCCGATTTCCTTACACAACAAATTATTTCACACAACACAACAGCTAGGAGGAAGCAGCATTGAAGACAAGTAACTAGCAGGGGAGGGCTTCTTTCTGTATGATTCAGACACAATTATGGGCCGGTATCTGGCAATATTCTCATTTCAACCAGCCAACAGCAACCACAAAATAGTGTATACTGCAGACAGTAAATACCACTAGCACTTTGTATAGTCTAAAAAACAGACCTGTTGTTGGTCCTGTTTAGTTCCTGCACTTGTAGTCTTACTCTTGTGTGGTTTAATAATAATAACGAATGATAACGGGAAGAAGAAGAGACAGACACACTGCCTACCTGGCCTTCGGCAATTTTATTTCTTTATTCTTTTCAATTCTTTTAATCCTGAAGGTTGATATAGCATAAGTAACAACGCTTCTTCATATTGGATTTTTTTTTCAAAGTCCAGTGCTGCTGGCTAAGCTATTCAGGGAATGAATGGGAAATTCAGTGGGATGATCATAATGATACTTTCTGCCATTTGCAGAATCAGATGCAGATCATAGTGCTAGTGCCTGGCACAGGCTGCTCACGGAGCTGACGTCACTGTGCACACATCCGTGTGATGACATCAGCCCGAAAAAATGGTGAAAAAAAAGAATTTTTTAAAAAATCTGGGAAAATTGGAACTTAAGGGGTGCCACTCGGGAATCGTGCCACCCCATCATTTGGACCTCAAAAAAATGGTAAAAACCAAGCAATTCAGTACGGTTGAGAGGTATGTCTGTATCAGCTAAGTGTTGTGTCTTTTACTGTTAATGTATAGTAAATACATCAGAATGTTTCTACTGACTTTTACTCTAGGTTTCAGTATTAGCAGCTAAGTGTTGTCTTTCTGCTGTTAATGTGCAGCAATTATAAGAGCAAGTTTCTACTGGTTATTAGTTTCTCTGAATCCTACTGTAAAACAATCAATTTTTTTGCTCTTTGTACTGCAGTTACATTCAAGTAAGTCTGTTGCCATCTGGGTAAGTGTTGTTGTTGTTTGTCTTTTGGCTTTTCCCAGTTAGGGATTGCCACAGTGGAACTCCGGTCCACTAATGATTGGCAGTAGATTTTCATGAACACCGAGGTGTCAGCTCGACGTCCAACCTTCATCGAAGGCACGCCCATTCATGCATGTCTTTCGAATGTCCACCCAACCATGGGGAGGACATGAGACTCCACACAGAAGGCACTCCCCGCACTCTAGCCGAGAATCGAACGGGAGAACCTCTTGTTGTGAGGTAACAATGCTACCGCTGCACCACCGTGGATGCCATCTGGCTAAGTGTATTATTTTATTTTCACCCTGCTAATCTGTAGTGCATATGTTTGTTATGAAAATATATATTTTTGCCCCCTCCTACTGAAGGATTCTATTGTAATACCTGATTTTATGTTTGCATGGACAGCACAGTTACTGGATATTGTAGGCAATTGTTAATATATGAAAGTTTCTATTTGTGAAGAGTTTTCTCATTGACTAGGGTTGCTGCTTCTTTTTTCATACATGCTATACACTCTAGCTGGCTGCCTTTCCTAAGTGCTTAAATAGTCAGATTTACAGATTGTATGTTGTACAGCAAAGAGTGTGAAATAACAGATAGGTGTGCTACCTGTCTCTCTATCATCTGTAAACCTACATTTCAGTAACCCCATATTTGCATGCAAACACATATCTCGTTAGTTTATTTTTCTTTTTCTCCTTCTATACTGTGGAAGCCACCATTTTTGTTTTCAGTATACACAAACTTGCATACCTACAGTTATCTCCTGTAAGCTTTCCTATTGTCCTGTTTAAAGGCTAGAAAGGTGAAATGCACAACTGTGAAATATAGTGCACTGCTCGTTTGCCAAATGTTACTTAATGTGGATGAGTATAGACAAATAGTACTGTACCTATCTAGTTCAACCATCAAGAAATCCTTAACTGTCTCTCTCCCTCTGTCTATCTCTCCCAGTGAAACAAGCACATAGTAAGTCTGACTACCTAAAGAACTTGCACAGTTAAATTTCACCTGCAGTTGCAAAAGTTCACAAGGAAAACATATACTGAGTTAAATCTAAAGTATGTAAGACAATTTCCAAGACTCAAACTAATAATTTAATTTGTTTAGTCGTGCACCAGTGTGTTCTATTTGTAGCGTTGAATCTGCTGGAAGGATATCCACACCCCCACTTACTCACCCACACTCACAGACCTTTTACTGCTGAAGGTGAAGCTACATTAACACTCCAGCATATTTTACTCTTATCAGTGTATTAGATCCCTGGAAAAGACATTGAAAATCCCATAACTATAAAATTAGATGCTGTGACTTGAGTCAAGTTTTTAAGAGTTCATTCACCTTGTCTTTGTATCCATGAACATTCTACCTCACTGATTGTTTATGGTGGTAAACCATCTGGGGGGGGGGGGGTTCTTCCCACTCCGTTTGCTCAGCTCACTCAGCTCCCCTTTCATTCCCCCATATCCCACCTTCCTCCAGTACCTCTACTCATATCCCAAAAAAACACTCCCCTTCATTCCTATGATCCAATTATATACAACTCTATCTTGTAAACACCCACATTTCAGTCACACCTTACCTACTTTTATTTAACCAAACTTACCTGCTTTCCCTTACATCCATCACCTTGAATTCTCATTCACCCTACTATAATTCTTTGCATCTTATTCTGCTTTAGCATCACAATACTATCACCACCTCAAACTGTCTTACATTAACTCCAGGCGTACCACCTTCTCTTCTATTATACACACAAACTAACATTGTACCATAATTTTACTACTGGCCAGTCACATCTCCCCCACCCCTCCTTTCACAAACTACAAGGAAAAATACCTAACCTCATTGTCAAAGCCCACCCTGAAGTCAAAGCATTTCCAACCTTACCTTTAGCTCCACACATATCACAAGATAACATTATCTCTGTTTATACTTGATATTACATTCTAACACATAAATATCACTTTTACTATTTTTAAACCCACTATCACAGTTGACATGCTCCTCCTAACCCGCCTAGCTTCTTTACTCTTAATTCTCAACCTTGCTACAGCTATATCCTCTCGTACCCGCACACACCAATACACATCAACAACCTCCTCCAACCATCACCCCAATAAACAACACAGCTTCTCACATAAATCATCCCAGCTTTTCCCCAATACCATCCCATATTATTCAAGCCACAAATTGGCCTCTTCACTTCCTATGAAACCACACTTGACACCAATACCATCACCTTGGAATAAAAATCACTTCCCCATGGTACTCCTTCCTCATTACCTATCTACTCAAATGTGGAGACATACATCCTAACACAGGCCTACTCTCTAAACCTAACCACAAGAGTAATCCCAAAGATTTAAAGATATTTACACTGAACCTTAGAAGTATATGTAATAAAATAGCCCCACTGCATGCCTGGATGGATTAAAATAAACCTGACATACTAGCCCTTACAGAAACACGGCTACACCCCAGTGTAAAAGACTCAGAAATAATACCGCCAAACTTTACAATAACCAGCATCACACCCTAGACCAGTAATATACCCACCGTTTCCAATGCTGAGCTACTAATCTTTTTTTTTGAACCTCAATATATCAAAAAGAATTTGCAAAATGATAATATATATCCCACCAGGTAACAATATACCAGTGTTGAAAATTATTTTGTCCTGGACATCCCAAACAATAAACCTCGAAACAATAATCTTAGGAGTCGTAAATATAGATTGGCAAACCATAGCTTCCAACTCCCCCAAAAATAGTTTAAATCTGTATGTTTTTTCTCAGCTTATCAATACTCCAAGATGCAGCAAAGATCTTACCTGCCAATCCATCCTAGACTGGATCCTAGTATCCCACCCCGCCAATTACCCCTCTTCCAGTACACTGTCTAGCTCCCTTAGCAATCATCTGCCAGTGTATTCCCTTAGAACAAATTCACAACAACTAAGAGTACACACTGTAAAATCAGTTAGGACCTCAACTAATTTTTATCAGCATAAATTCAACAATCTCCTACATGAAATAGACTGGGCACCCCTTAAACAACTATCCCTTAATGATGCTATACTATACTTTAATAATACCTTCCTTCACATACTTAATACCCTAGCTCCCATTCATATAAAAAGCATCAAAAAGAACTCAGCTCCCTGGATCTCTAAGGAATGTAAACACTTGATGAAGGAAAGTGACCTAGCCTGGATAACCTCGAAATAGAACAAAAATGAACAAACTCATGTTAATTTCAAAACACTATGTAACAAAGTGACAAAACTAATCAACAGAGATAAGAAGTCATATTATTCCCAGCTTCAACTCCAACATAAAATCAACTCCAATAAATTTTAGCACTCCATATCTTCTCTACTTAACCCTGGAACAAATAGAGACCACACCCTATCACCTGATACCCTTCCATCACAAATATCCGAAAACTTTTAAGAAGCACTTCATAAAATCAATATCAGACCTACTAACTAACAGCCCAAATGCTGAACCTCCCACCCTTCAACCTATTCAGACACCAACTCCAGACCAACTGCTTCTAACCCTGTCATTACTAAACCCCCTACTCAAAAAATGTTATACAAACCCCATTCTCACTTCAGCCCATACCTACTGAAACCATTAAGAAACAGCTACATAAACTAAAACCCTGATCTACCTCGGCTGAAAATCTTCCACCACACTACCTCAGATGGCTGCTAATTCAATTGCCTACCCAATCAGTACTCTTATAAATAAGTAAACCAAATTTGAATCCAACAATTCCAGTAAAAACAGCAAATAAAATATAAACTGGAAGCAGCAGTGGGCCAAGATATAAATTCCACACTCGTTTATTGGATAAAATCACATAAAAAAGCAGGATAAGTGCTTTCATCTTATTCAGTAAAAGACATCATCAGAACCTGAAATTACACTGCCAATACAACATTTAAGTACTGTTTGCAAAATACTTTGACACACCCTCATTAATTACCACAAGAAACAGGTCATCTGATCACATCACCTTTTTTCAAAAATTTAAAGAAATACACCCAATATGGACACTTGTCTTGTAAAAGAACTGTAAATTCATACTCAAATATTGTGTTAATATGTATTTTAAGCCACCTGAAACATTATTGGATGTTATTCGATTTATATTTTAATTCACTTGCTATAGAGATATTGTCATTAAGCCCAGGTGGCATCCTAGCATCAAATCTAAGCTGCCAGATCATCTCCTGATGCAACAGTTTATTTTTCCAGTCACCTGGAAAGGCATGCCCTGAAATCTGCTCTACCACGAAAAAAGTAAATTTAACAAAATTCCTGCATTATGAAATAAAACAAAAACTGCACACAAACCTACAAAGCAGAAACTTTAATATATAATGAAACAAGAACAAAAAAGGTAAGCGCTTTCACGAATCACAGGCTGCTTCATCAGGCAATGTTAAAACTAAAGACATTTGCTTATATAGTGCCATGCATAAGTCAGGTGATGTAATTAAACATTTAAAGGAATAAATGCACATAGAAGGCAATTAGAAGAACAACTAAAGATAAACCTTATAGAACATTAACTACTAGATAAATATTGCTCATAGAGGGATTAGAGTGGCATTGGATGAATTTTTGTTATTCGATCACATTTCCATAAATTTGTATAACTTTTTAACAGTTAAAGATCCCATCATCCCAAAGATCTTTGGTATACCAAAACTTCATTCAAATTTAAGTGATCCTCCATTGCGGCCAATAGTGGCCTCTGCAGGCTGTATTACAGAGCTTTTGGCGAAATTCATTGATGTGAAACTTAAACACATCTTTTAGCCTTTTAATCACATTCTTTGTGATTCTTGGGATTTTTTGGATAAACTATGAAAAATAGATGGCACTGGCTGCCTCTTTATTACATGCGACATTAAAAATTTGTTTTCAATAATCCCTCGTGATACAGGCCTATTATGGTTTGATGAGATTGTGAAAAGATACAGTGGCCTGTTTGAGAATGATACAATGTTGATTCATAAATTCATGGACATTGTTTTAACTAATAATTTTTTGCTGTTCTGTAATGAATATTATAAACAATGTTCAGGGGTTGCAATGGGGGCTAGCTGCACCCCGATTTTTGCAAATGGGGTGCTGCTCAGACAGGAGCTTGATGTAGTGTTTTTGTTACCTTTGTTTAGGTTTTGCAAAGCATATTACAGGTACCTGGACAACTTTATTGTTTGGCAGGGTAGCATTTATGATTTGTATGAATTTTTAAAATAGATTGAAGCTACTACTGATTTGTTGCAGTTCACACACCACATTGAACAAGCCAGTATTAATTATTTGGACATAATGTCTCTTGGACTGGCATAGAAGGTTTTGTAACTAGGATATATTGAAAGCCCAACTTTTGTAATACATATTTATTTCTTTCAATTTGCCACCCTTATCATCAAAAAAAAAGGAATGGTGAAGAGCCAGTTTATTAGAACTTCAAGACTCACATCTGATGATAGGGTGTGTGTAGAAGAATTTGTTATGTTAAAGAAAATGTTCCTAGAACAGGACTATCCCAGCGAATTGCTAGATGGTATAGCTAGGATGGTATTGAGTGAACGGCGCACTATATATGGTCCAATAATTAAATTTGGTCCTATTAAGGCATTGGACAACACACAAAATGCACCAAATGAGCAACCTCATTTTTTTACATCTACAAATATGGTTGTTAACTATACATTAGATGTGAAAAATATTGAACACATTATTTCAAAAAATTGGCACATATTGAGATGTGACGATACTACCAAGAAATTAGGTAGTAACACGCCAACATTTACTTATAAAAAGAGTAGTAATCTTAAAAACATACTAGAAAGGCCCCCGAGTGTGTTTAATAAGACGTTTCCCATAACTAAAAAGTGTGAGAGATGTAACCAGTATTGTTACATTAATTCTGACTATGGGGGATATTTAAGAGAGAAAATTCCAAGATATGCAAAAGGTGGCAAATTTAATTGCATGTTGGAAAAAATTATTTATTTTGCAGTTTGTTTTTCCTGTAATGCATTTTATATTGGAAAAACGAACAATGCATTCAATAAGAGAATTTATCAACACATGTAGAGTATATCAAAAAGGGACAACAAAAGTGCACTAGCTAGGTACTCCATGCAATGCAGGAATTTTGTTAAGTTTACTTTTTTCATGGTAGAGCAGATTTCAGGGCATGCCTTTCCAGGTGACTGGAAAAATAAACGGTTGCATCAGGAGATGTTCTGGCAGCTTAGATGTGATGCTACGATGCCACCTGGGCTTAATGAAAATATCTCTATAGCAAGTTAATTAAAATATAGATTGAATAACATCCAATAATATTTCAGGTGTATTAAAATACATATTAACACAATGTTTGAGTATGAATTCACAGTTCTTTTACAAGACAAGTGTCAATATAGGGTTTAATTCTTTAAACCTTTGAAAAAAGGTGATCAGATGACCTGTTTCTTGTGGTAATTAATGAGGGTGTGTCAAGGTATTTTTGCAAACAGTACTTAAATTCTGTATTGGCAGTGTAAATTTAGGTTCTGATGATGTCTTTTACTGAATAAGACAAAAGCGCTTAACCTATTTTTTTATGTGATTTTATCCAATAAACGGGTGTGGAATTTATATCTTGGCCCACTGCTGCTTCCAGTTTGTATTTTATTAACTCTTATAAATAGGTCTTTATCTGAATCAGAAGTTCCTAACATATGGAAACAATCTCACATCACCCCCATCCACAAAGGAGGCAACTCTTTTGATCTATCCAGTTTCCATCCTATATCCATGTTGTCACCCATATCCAAAATTCTCAAGAGGGATACCCATCAACATGTAATGCAATGTCTATTACAAAACAATCTTTTATCCCAAAACCAACATGGCTTCGACCTAGCCACAGCACAGCTATAGCCCTGTTATCTTTTACAGACACTGTAAACAGGGCCAGAGATGCAGGATACTATACAGCCTCAGTATTCCTTGATCTCAAAAAGGCTTTTGACACAGTGTCTCACTCCTTACTATCAAACACACTGTCTAAGTTAGGCTTCTCACATAACACAGTAAAATGGTTTCAGAACTACCTCAAGGATTGTAAACAAGCAGTGAAATGGTCCAATGAACTCCCTTTCTCCATAACCCTACTGGAGTCCCTCAAGGCTCCATCCTCAGACCCCAACTCTTCAACATTTTTACAAACAACCTTCACACTGCCTCTCCCCTTGGGAACCTTCAATATGCTGATGATTCTACCATAATCTGTACTGCTCAACCACTACCAAAACTACTTTAAAAAATTCAACAGTTCTTGACTGCAGTCAAATCCTGGCTAAGAAATGCCCAACTCTTTCTTAATACAAAGAAGACAAAACTAAAACTCTTTCATCCCAAGAACACCTCCCCTGTCACTGATCATTTTAACATCCTTGCATCTGACAACACTGTCACAGAAATAATGCAGGAAACCAAACTTCTAGGTGTTATTATTGACAATAAACATTCATTTGACCCCCATATACAGCAAAGTATAAAGAAAACTCATCAAAGACTGGGGCTCTTATATAGAAACAAACATTTGTTTACTGCAGCAACCAAAACTACCCTTGCAAAAACATTTTTACTTCCCTCCCTTCTTTATGGTGCCCCTATCCTATTTAACTTACGAATGTCTACCATAAACAAGATGGAACAGTGCTACAACAAACTTGCAAAGTTTGCCACAAACTCTAAATATCACACACACCACTGTAAACCACTCCTAGAATTAAACTGGCTTAAACTCCCCAACCTACTTGCCTTTATTCAGCTATCCACCTTGCACAGCCTTATTTTCAAGCCTACTGCCTGCCCTGCACTAACCAATCTAGTCACACCTTACACACCAAATCGATCCCTACTATCAGAAGACAAAATCTCTTAGCTATCTCAAAACCCACAAGAAAACCAGGTCACTCGCTGTATTCATACTCTGTCTCTATATTTTGGAATTCACTACCTCTAGCTACCAGGTCTATGCCTGGCCTAACCCATTTCAAAGCCTCTTTAAAACATCATCTAAAAAAGACATGGCTCTTCTCCTGCATAAAGCCTGCCTGATGCTCAGCACTTCCTCTTCTTCCTCACTAGCCTTATCCTCCTCTTCTGTCACATTTCAATCCTTCACATTCTGCAAGATCCTAAGGCTCTTATAACTCCTCCTCTGTTTCTACACCATATCCGTAAGCAACTGCTCAGGCTTTATTGTTTCTATTCTTTTTAACTCTCACTATCTTTCTGCATCACTAACTTTCTGGCTATTATTTTCCTAACAGAAACTAAAATTCTATTTTTTTCATGTACTATATCAATCAATGTCACACATTGCTCTATCTATGTACTATTTTGTGGACACTACATTATGTATATTGAGAGTGGCTATTATTGTCTATAATGTTTTTAACTCTATAGAATCATCTAGATGTGTAGTATATATTGTAACATATTGTAGCATAGTTTGTTCTTTCAACTTATTTTGTATAGTATTTCTAATGTGATTTGTACTATATTGGATTTTACTGTATTTTTATTGTACTGTATGTGGAGCTTTTCTCCCTGACCCTCTGGTGAAAATGGGTTCTGTAGGCCCAGTCAGACCACCCCGGTAAACAAATGTCAAATAAATAAATAATATATACATGAACATATAAATACACCCATCAGATTTTGCAGAATCCAATGGAATCCACAAAATTCCTAATAAAAAAATAAGTAAGATGAATCATGGCCACATCTCCATAGCTAATAATAGATAAGAATGTGTGATGGACATGTATGGGGAACAAATGTAATGCATACACCAAGGAAACAGGGGGATAGAAAAGCAGATGTGAGGTGAGGCTGAAGAAGAAGAGGACACAAGAGGTATGATGGACTAGGAAGGCAAGAGGGAGAGTCAGAGGGGCATGGGCAAGTTTTTTATGATGGGAATAGACCCCCTGTTTTGTGCCATAGAAAGAATAAACAATACACAGAAAGAGGAGGTGGTCAAAAGAGCAGGTAGAAATATATAACAGATATCACAATACCTGATGGACAGGTCGGTAATACACATAAAGGATGAGTGAGCACACATACAGACTATACAACACAGGTGAAGAAAAAATGACAAACAGGGTGCACCTTAACAATACATGTCCCAATACACAAGACAGTGTTGAGCTTTTACAGACTGTGTGACAGTCATACCATAATGCGTATGACCAATGGTAGGTGAGTGCCAGAGAACATTAAATGGGGAGCACTGTCATCTACCATGTACAAGTGTAATCCAAGCAACAGTAATGGTGATCAAATCCAGGCAAGGTAATGCAGGAGCATGTAACAACCTCCAAGCCTGCATGCAAAATATAAACAACTAAGCACAGTGCCAAACAGCAGCTCATACCACCAACACAGGAGAAATGGGATCCATGTGTAAAAGAACATATTTTATGTCAGAGGCAACACAGGTGGGAGTTTAGGTATACAAGCCAAACAGAAAGATGCTCCTCACACATACACACAACAATGACATGGAATATGAAGTAAAGGGTGATGCATATATGAATAATAAAAGGTAATGAATGCAAGCCTGTGCATAGGCAGGAAGCATACCAATGTTTGTACAATGCACAACAGACAAGTACAAAATAAACACCAAAGGAATCTATGCAATTGTCACTACTCTGTGTGCATATGCCTTGCATGTATATGAAACTCAGCATGGTGATGCAAGATCATATCGTATTGTACCAGTAAACATACATTACAAAGATGATATGTTGCAGGAAAGTGGACTTACGCATATGCATATTCCATGTATGTGTGAAACATGTAAGCCAAAGTTATAAGGGAGAAAGGAGATGGACATCATAGCCCCATATCAGTGAGGAAATGGTAGCAAGAAAAAGCAGTGCAGAATAAAGCAGAAAGACCATAGCTATAGAGAGACATTGCACATGCAAATGTCCACAACACAATATGGACTGCAAGTCCTCGTAAGGTGCATTGAAAGAAATGACAAACAACTGACACGTGTGTATAGCACATTGGGGATGACGATAAACATATCTGTGTATAAATGACACAAACAACACAGTAATCTGAACAGTTAAACAGCAAATGTCATAGGTACACAACAAAATTAGGTCTGATAACACATACAAATATATACTGCCATGCAAACATAACACAACAGGTAGCAAAGTCACCAGCAATTTTATCACAGTATATGTGTAAGACTATGAAAGGATGGTCCTGTGTATGCAAGTATAGCACAACAAAATGGAATAAGTGCACATAACTAAGTACACATTACAAGGGTGGTTGCATGTCTATGATATTAGGGCAGTGGTGCAGCAGTAGTGTTGTCTCCTCACAGCAAGAGGTTCTCCGATTCAATTCTTGTCTGGGATGCCTTCTGTGTGGAATCTGCATGTTCTCCCTGCATTCGTGTGGGTTTCCTTAGGGTGCTCTGGTTTCCTCCCACATTACAAAGCCATACATCTGGAGCGTTTTTTCCCAGGCCACTCCTGAAAATTGGCTTCATTCCAAGTTGGACTTTCCCAGCTAACAAATATTAAATGAATAATAAATAAATATACCTGTACATCAGTGTAAATCAATGCATATGTAATACAAATGCATACACATCCTATGTACACGTCTTATTATTAGCTATATTCAGAAAGACTGGATACTGCCATAACCAGGATAAGGACAAAAAAGAAGTCATGAATTATACTATACAAAGCATGACCACTGTATATTAAAGAAGGGAACAGTAAATGCCAGTGCAGTTGGGGAAGGGTACACATGCAGCTGTACCTGTCACAGTACTCTACAACAATGGCAGTTTTAAACTCTGCAGTACATGGCACAGTAATTGTCAGAACATGTCAATGCCAGATCATTGTTCCAGTGGGACAGCATGTCCCAACAATACTACAAAAGGTACACAATCAAGGACACACCATGTTATTGAACAGACATATGACAGCAAAAATCAGCACACAAATGTGTGCGCTACATTCACACGGATAACATAAGTCGTCCATTGTTTTCCATATCCATAATGCTAACAGCCAACCCACCAAATCAGTATTGTACTTGAGTAAACCTCCCTTACTACAAATTGTGTTCTGCTCATTTTCCCAGAGCTCCCATCTGTTTGGCACCCTCTGCACACTCTGAGAGGGTCCTGAGCTAATCCTCCTCCATTCCTGGCAAATAAGAGATTTGTTCTATTGTTTTACACTTCAATTAACTTTTTAGAGTGAAAATGCTTTATTTGTTGATTTTGAATTACTTGAAATTACTTGTCAAGGTAGTTTAAGTTGTTTTGTTGTAACATTACACTTGCAAGCATTATTTTTGGTGTTTTTACATCAAGAGGTTAGCAGTGCCCTTGTACAAACATAAACATCCTTTTAGCAATGACCTGTAGAGACATAAATGCTCTGAAAGTAAATTTTATCTATAAAAGCACCTTTAAAACTGAAACCTGTAACTTAGTGTGGCTAAAACCAGGCCATTACTTAGAGCAGCTAATTTACCCATTAAACAGCACTACTATCAAATCTTAGCACAACCTAATCTATTCTAGTGTCAAACTGCAAAGACAACCCATTGAGACCTCTGTATAGCCCACCCAAGTACAGGTCTGGGCAACAGGGATATGCAATTTCAAAATGTCTCTGTAATCATTTTGGTAGATATGGGCATCCTGAGACAATGAAGCAATTCTCTCATGTTCACAGACAACCATTTAATCCTTAATAAAACATAGTATGCGAGAGCTACACATATAATTTCACTGGAGACAAAAATCTCACATGCAGACTTGGTTGTCATGTACACACACACACACACTCACACACACACACAGACACACACAGACACACACACACACACACACACACACACACACACACACACACACACACACACACACACACACACACACACTACATCCATCACACATAGTGTCCATATAAAATGTCTCATTGCAAACATTTTAACTTGATTACATCTTTTTCTAAGACAAAGAATGTCTTAGAAATATCCAAGTCCTCAATACCTGTGCTCAAAACCTGAGTGTTGTCAAACAAGTTATTTGGTGATGCCAAACAATTCACCAAAACACTATCTTGACTGCAGGAGGAGACTGAACTTTGAGAAGAAGCAGGTCTCTCATCCGCTATACTCATTCCACTATCTTGACTCCTGCAATTAAATACAACCATCCTAGTCAGCGCATCATGAAGTATAAATCCAGACGGTATGACTAGGATGCTTATTTCAGCTTGACTACACATCCTCGTAAAAACACAATATAAATACTCAAAAACAAAATGGTGAACTAAGATGTTTGTTGCTGAACAAATGTTGTTGTTTGTCTTTCGGCTTTTTCACAGTAAGGGGTCGCCACAGCGGAACTCCGGACCGCTAATGATTGGCAGTAGATTTTTACAAAATGCCAAGGTGCCAGCTTGATGCCCAACCTTCAACGAAGGCACGCTCATTTATGCACACATGTCTTTCGAATGCTATCCAACCACGGGGAGGACATGCAGACTCCACACAGAAGGCACTCCCAAGCCAAGCCGAGAATCAAACGGGAGAACCTCTTGCTGTGAGGTAACAATGCTACCACCGTACCACCGTGCCATTGTTGCTGAACAACTACACTAAAATAAAATAGAACAACTATAAACAATAAACATTTTAATTAGTAAGCACTTTTGTCTTGAAAAGACTTCATCAGACTAACATGAATGAAGATAAAACCATTAAATACTCAGTCCATTAAAATCACATGGCCCATTCAATGATTCAGTTTCCCTATCTTCACATAAATCTTAACATTTTCTTTATCATTTAAACTAGGAGGACTGCATGCATCTAATTTCAATTGCTAGCAATATTTATTGTAGTACAACTCATCTTCTGCAACAAATTTAAGTGAATTGTTTTAGTACATCAATTACCATAAACTTAAAAAAGTCTTGCTTTTGCAAACCAAATAACATCCACAGAGGGTATTTAAAAAAAACTGCTTTATTGAATCAAAATAGATAAAACAAAGATTATCTTGAGTTATATACAACTTTTAATATGCTTACTAATGACAGTGAAGAAAAAAACAAACATTTAAACTATATACAATGACACTTTCCACAAATACATATTAGCAAATTAAAATTCTCATAAATATTGATACATTACTATTAAATTATTTATCAAACAAACACAGAGGGCATTTTTGTTGTCTTTGATTTCCACAGCATGCACATGTTCACAAATTCTAAAATGCAGCCGTCTACCAGTTCTTCCTACATAATAAGCTATACAAGAATCACAGTTTGCTGAGTACACCACAAACCTAGAGTTACAAGTATAAAACCCAGGAACTTTGATAATAAAATTTCTAATCTTCGTACTAGTTGTATTTTCCTTTCTGTAACTGGTAATTACAATTTAGACACTTATCCATCTCTTTTCTATAAATCTCTCTTCCCTTGGTAGTTACAAAATTAAGTTTCTGCTGAAATATATCTTTAAGATTCTTACCTCTTTTTCTTACAAATAACATACAATCACCCAATTTTCTTTTAATATCAGGAAAATAACCTTAATGCCAAATTCATCATTTAAATTTGTAAAAGCATGTCTGATGCAAAACTATTATTTTTCTTTGACTTGTTAACTTCATTTTCAAATCTACATGGCTTAAATTCAGAATTTCTTTTTATTTTAATATTATCAAAGATTATTTGCACTCCTTCCTTAGGATAGCCTCTATATATAAACTTCTGATATATCAAGAGGACCTCCATTCTTTGAATGGCCCTTGATTAATAAGACATATACACCTGGTTATGTGATGGATTAATAGATTATGGTAGAGCTGAGTTTTTTAGAGTGAAGAATCCCAAGTCAAGATGTATTTTTCATCTCATGAAGATATACAATAGTATGAATAAACCACTGCTGATGCCCATAGTAGCTACTGGTGTTAGCAGAACAGAATTTATGGCCATTGTGTGGATAAGAACTTGGAAAAAGTAGTCAAAAAAAGTTCTTTGTACATTATGGATTCTTCTGGCTTTATATAAAGTCTAAATACGGCATCTATGTTGGAATCTAATTTTTTATTGACTTTGGATATTCAGTCACTATATACTGTAACTTGTAATGACACTGAAATGGAGGCCACACAAAAACAGCATAATCTATCTGATTTTTTTGGTAATTAACAAGTTATTTTAATTGTGGAAGTATTAGATGTTATTTTGAGTTATAATGTTATTGAATTCAATTATTCTTTTTTCAGAAGGTCATTGGGGTGGCTATGGGGGCTGCTATGGCCCCAAGTTAAGAAAATGTTTCTACGTCTGAATGGGAAGATGAGTATGTTCTGATGTAAAACAAATCACCATCAGAAAAAACAAGTAGACCTTCCGGTCATACAACCTTCAATGCTAACCATCATACTACATTTTCTCATTCATTTAAAAGTAACAAAGCAGATACAATGTGACCACAGCCATCCAATCACAAAGTACCCTTAATTAAGTACTTATAAACACATAAATTACATAAATAAACTTCAAAATCTTATAAAATATTATAAATTATACTGTTGCATCCTAACAAGGATAGGCTTAATACTAATTTTGTTGTTTATACCTGGTTCACTATCTGCACAGAGCCCAAGTATCCAGTCATATTCTTTATTTTCTAGATAATTGTTTAAGTCCCCACCCCTCACATCTTTATATACATTCTCTATTACTCTACAGGTAAAGAGTAATTGAGAATGTATATAAAGATGTGAGGGGTGGGGACTTAAACAATTATCTAGAAAATAAAGAATATGAAGGGGATACTTATGCTCTGTGCAGATAGTGAACCAGGTATAAACAAAATTAGTATTAAGCCTGTCCTTGTTAGGATGCAACAGTATAATTTATAATATTTTATAAGATTTTGAAGTGTATTTACGTGTTCATAAGTACTTAATTAAGGGTACTTTGTGATTGGATGGCTGTGGTCACATTGTATCTGCTTTGTTCCTTTTAATGAATGAGAAAATGTAGCTTGATGTTTAGCATTGAAGGTTGTATGACCGGAAGGTCTACTTGTTGTAATAAAAGCTACTTGTTTTTCCTGACGGTGATTTGTTTTACATCAGAAAATTGCTTTTCTTCACTTTATCTTGCATCAGCTTGTAGTAAGATGAGTATGTTAAAAAGTCCAAGCTTTTTAAATTGTGATTTTTTACAAAGATTTGATTGATGATGTCTTTTTTTTATTTGGAATGACAATTTACAAGATTTAGAAGTGTTTATTGTGTATTTAAATAATGTTAGTACTTATTTGAAATACTTATTTGAAGTTCACATCTGAGTATAACATAAATTTTTACCACACTACACACAGGAAAAAAAACAAAAAAAATACGAAGGCACCAACTGATAGTTTGAACTGTGAATGCTTTACCGGAGCTTCCTGTTACCTCGGCTTACACCTTCAAGGGAATAAATTATATACTCCATACACGGTTATTTATAAAAATGTGCTTACGAATGAACACATTTAACACATTTATCACATTGAATTAATCAATTGTTTTGTTAATCATTTCGGGCTGAGAGAAAGCACTTAGGACTAGGGAACAATAGTACCAGCCAAAAAATTCAATGAAAATTCCCTTCCATATCATTATACAAGCTAGTACATAAAACAATATACCAAGAATGTCACAGTACACTAATATTCATTTCTTGATTCATACCCCTCAAATACAGAGTTCCATAATTAACGATAAATTTCATTTCCAATTGTAAAAGCTTTTTCGCATATTCCTTCCCTGAACTACCCAGAGGTTTGGCCAAAACCGAATAAAAAAAGCTAGCATCAGAACCCCCGTGAGCTGACAACTAAAATACAACTGATTATAGCTGGTGCTCAAGCAGAAGGAGGTCACTTTACTTTCACTGATGAATGGAAGCAGAGGGAGGAAAGACTAACTTCGGGTGACCCCTGGGCGGTGGAAACAGCAGGTTCATGTGATGGTGATATCCAAGCTTTGGAACGGCTGCTGGTAAAGGAAGTTACCTTGTTTTACTATACTAATCTCCTGGAGAAATACATTAATCTGGATATGACTCCCTGTGGCCTAAGGGTAGATTGATTGCCAGCTTTTGAATTTTTGGAAGAGGAAACTGATTTTTTAGAGGACTGGAAGAGCATTGCCCTAGCAAGTAACCTGGGCTGGCTTAAGGTGTTGGTTAAAAGGAATGTAAGACTTCATGAGAAAATACAAAATGAGATTCTGTAGATGCAGGATCTCTTATGTAAAGCAGATCCTGAGAGTGTGTTCAATGAGAGACTAAAGGACATTCATATTTGGGTCAACAAGATGGAAGGGATGTCATTGATGGTAAAAAAAGTAAACTGGATCGCGATCTCAAGGATTATAAAAATAATTTGATTTGTTAGTGGCAACACAAATTCAGAAGGGGCAGGACCACCAGCAACCAATCTGAGGGAAAGTCACGTTCCTTGCGAGACTCTTCAGTGTCATCCATTGAGACTGTGTCTAGTGGAAAGAAGAGCGTTTCGTTCAAAGGTTTAAATGAGGGCAATGGAAGCCTCAACAGAGCAGAAAACTGCTTTTTAACAACCAAGGGGTCGAGGAAGACAAAAGTGGCAGAACTCTCAAGGTGGCAACAAGAAAAAGAGGAACTAGGGAGTTCTATAAGAACTGCAGTTTGCACTGGAGTTTTTGAACAAAACTTCATTCATTATGGCAGGTATATGTATTGACTGAAAAGTTATAAACTTGTCAGACTTGCAAATTGATGATCGTATTTTGTCTTTGTTATGTAAGGGACCCAAATTTGTTCCCACGTGTTTTCCCAGTTTGGCTGACCTTCATCTAGAGGTCAGCCATTTTTTTAGAAAGCTTCATTTAAAAGTTTTTGATAATAGTCGTATGGCTAATGAGAATGCACAAAGTGGCATGGGGGAAACTGCAGCTGAAGACATTGATTTTTTACTTGATTTATCTGTTTATGAAAATGAACTGTTTGATATCTTTGGTGGTGAATTTGAAGGTGATGGTGATGAAGAGTCTGGTGAATTGGGTTTTGTTACTGGTTATGGAAAACTGGAAGTACCCTATGTACCATATTTTAGCAAGTTTGTGTCACACAAAATTTCCTCTGCTATTGTTTCTTTTGAGAAGGTAGCATGTAGACAGCTAGAAGTGGAATATTTAAAATATGTTCATAGTAAGAGAGCTTATAATTTAAGCAAGGATGAATGAGCAACTTTGCAAAAGCTGCGTGAGCTAAATAAGGAACTGGTTTTCACTCTAGCTGACAAGAGGGCTAATTGGGTTATCCTTTCCAGGGAAAATATAATAAAATGGCAGAGGATTTAATTAAGGACACAAACATATATTGAAAATTAAACTCCAGTCCTCTTTTGGAGTATAATGGGTCATTGTTGAATTTGATAGAAAGAGGTGAGAGGCTGTTTTTTTTTTTCCCAATCTGATGTCAGGAGGTTACATATCAAAGAACCCAAGGATGCCAACTTTTTTTATTATACCTAAGGTTCATAAGAGCATAGAGAACCCACCAGGAAGACATATCATGTCAGGGCTGGGGGGATTTTTACAGAACTTAGGTATATTTTTGGATGCACATTTGAAAGGCTTTTTGTCTTGAGTAGGCTCACATATAAAATGACAAGGAATTTTCTGACTTAGTGGGAGGTATGAAGTGGAAGAAAGATTTTTATTGGGCTAGCATGGATGTCAAGTCATAGTACACCAGCACCAGCAAAGAGTAAGAAGTAGAACAGTGTTTGATTCTTATTGCAGGTCCTTTGCTCTTGCCATTATACATTTGGTGCCATCTTGCCTTCCATCCATCCATCCACAACCCCATTCTCCCATTTTTCACATGAGGATGGGTTGTCACTTCAACACTGACAAGCATCTAGAGCCAAGGTTCACACCACTGGGTGGCTATCATCTCAGTAAATAACTGGTGTACTTTCTATTATACAGAGAGGTACATTCCTCCCTAAGTGTGCATTCTCACAGGCCAGGCCTTGATTTTGGCTGTTGGGTACTTGGCAGTAGAATGCAATTTGTTTATTGAACCTTCTTATTCATTTATTTAATATGTACAATTAAAATAAGAAATAAATCAATGATTGCATTAACCTGAAGAAATCCAGCTCCTAGATAAAAGTGCTCACTCAGATAGACAATAATAATAAAAAAAATGTCTGGCTGTCCTTTTAACATTTTGTTCATATTTTTGATTTTTACTTAAATCCACTTGGTTTACACAAGTATTCAAATCATTGTGTTGCTCTTTAGATTACAGGTGTAGAAAACTAATAAGGTGTGGTATATACAGGTATCATGGTTACAGAATAATATAAAAAGGCCATGTATACAATAAATGAATGGTACATGAGCAAAGTTTATAAAGTTATGAGAGATTTTGAAACGTAAACAAGTTTACTCAAGTAAATATGCACATAGAAACACAATATTGATATTGTTTAAGAAACAATTTTGTAGCAGGTTCAAGCAAGTACAAACAATAGATTGGATTCTTATCACAAAATGGTTTCATTAACAGCTTTAGACTAGTAATTTATTAAAAAAATCAATAATTAATTTATGCAATCTTGGATATTATGTACAACTTTTTTTTTATTTCATGTTTAGACAAAGAAAGAGTTAGTGTACCTGAAATATTTCTCTTTTTATTTTTAATAAACATGTTTTTATGTTACATTGTCATCAAACTGCTTTCCAATATCCAACACCATGAGGACTCAACATAGACTGTTAAACCAGCTTTATTATAAACCATGGTAACTTTGATACAGTTTGCCACCAGAAATTGCTCATTGAACTTGACAACCTTAATCTTAGCCATTCCTCCTTGCCATGGTTCCATAGCTACCTCACTGGCTGGCACCAAGCTTTCAAATGGCAACAGGAGCTCTCCACCTTACTTTCTGTCAACAAGGTGTTCCCCAAGGTTCAAAACTTGGCCCCCTTCTCTTCTCCATCTTCACCGACCATTTACACAAGTCCACTTCTCTTGGCTCAGTTATCCAATATGCAGATGATTTTACCCACATCTATACCGGGTTTACTTAACAACAATTAGTAATAAACACGAAACGATCTTTTTCTGCAGTCAAAACTTGGCTAGCAAAGGCTAAACTCATTCTAAACCTATCCAAAACCAAACTTATGCTCTTTCATCCCATCAAAATGCCCAACACCCCTACTACTATATCAGCAGTCTCCTAAACCAAGTTAGTAGGTATAATTATTGATAATAAATTGAAATTTGACCTACATCTAGCACAGATCATTAAAAAGACTCTTATCAAACTAGAGTCCCTCTGTAGAATCAAACTGTTTTTCACTAATCAAATCTGTTAAGACACAGCACAAACTCACCTTTTGTCCACCCTACTCTATGCCTCCCCTATACTCACTATCCTAAGCAAATCTGACCTCACCATAATTATCTCCTGTTACAACAAAATAGCAAAATTCACAACTAACTTCCTACATAGATCCCACCACTGCTTATCCCTACAACAGGTAAAATGGCTAGAACTTCCCCATCTATTAACCTATAATCAACTTATCATTGCCTATAGAATTATATATCAACCCAAAAAAACTCCTGCACTATAACAATTGCTCTTTTGATACTCCACAAACAGACAGCTCTGCTCCTCTCAAAAAAACACTCCTTAATGTCACTAAAAGCAACAACAAAGCTAGAGACTCCCTCTATTCTAACTTCATTTCCAAGATCTGGAGCTCTATTCCACAAAATATTATAGATATTTCCAGCCCCCCCACCAATGTAAAAAAAATATTAAAAAAACACCTATTAAACAACTGGATCTGCTCATGTCCCTGCCCAGGCTAAATCTTCCATACCTACTACCCTACTTACTACACACTTTGGTCAACAGGTCTCCTTTTCTATCACCCCCTTTTTAAGACTCCTCCATATTTGTACTTCCTCCCACTCCATATATTTCCCATCTTCTTTCCATGTTCCACCCCTGTCTAACCCACCTATCTTCCCAAATGATTCATCTAACTTCTTCCAAACCTTAGTAGCATACTTTGGATTTCCTCTACTATATGTATGTATTTCTTCTCAAATGTATATTACACTCTTGCATATACTTTGGATACTTTTTTATAAATATATATATATATATATATATATATATATATATATATATATATATATATATATGAATATCCATTTAATTGGATATTATATCATTGTACATAATTTACCAAATTCTTGAATATAATTAACCAAATTTTTCATACTAAATGATTGTGAATATTACTTGACAAACTTGATCCTACTGTTAACTTTTTAAATTTGCTATTAAACTGTTGGCTATTGCCTCTAACACGTGAAGTTTTTCACCCCGTGCCTCTGCTGAAAATGGGAACTTTCCCAGTAAACAAATGTAAAATAAAATAAAAATAAATAAATAAACTCTCTTGAGGCAGTGTGGCAGAACATTCACTACTCACATCCCAGTAATCATAACAGATAACAGCATTCCAGACATCAGTTACAGGCAGCATGCCAGAACGATCACCTCACCTGTACAACAGCACCATTATTATACTGTCCATTAACCATCCGCCAGGTTTCTTAAGCAAGCAGTGCAAACACTGATGACTTCAAAACTCAACTGGAGAAGAAGGAAGAGAGTAGAAAACAAGGATGCCTTCCCTATTGGAAGGAACTTCCTTTTTCACCTAAAAATACCTTCACAGCCTTCCAAGTAAATTAGAGCAGGCCGGGCAGGTGAAAACCCAAACACAGTGCCAAGAGGATGATCTAATCTTAACCTTGCCTTATATATCCCTGTACCATTCCCCAACCATTCTTCTTTAGTCATACCACTATTATCTTACATAACCTGCTTCCTAGCTCCAGTCCCACCTTTTCTTTATCCATTCAAAACCTCTCCCCATAGCTATCCTAACTTTAGCCAGTTATCAATCCCCCCTCCCTTTTTCAGTTTCATAATACTAGACAAAATACTAAATGGGGCAGGATTCTATGACAGATAATTCTGCAAACAAACCCCATTTGCCATCAAACCCTTTCTCCATACCCAACACCATAATGACGCAGCATAGACTGTGTAAACAGCTTTGCTATAAACATAAGTAGCACATTTAGTAATTTCAATAGATAATGACAGGTAACAGCTTAAACTGTCTTTGGACAGTGTGGCAGAATGCTTACATCTTACTTCCCGGAAAACATAACAAATAATAGCATTCCAAACACAAATTACAGGGAGTGTGCCACAAAGGTCACCTAATGTGTACAGCATCAGTGTCCTTAAACTACTCATTGACCATCTGCCAGGTTCCTTAGTCAACCAATATAAACACCACTCACTTCAAACCTCAAATGTAGAAAGGAAAGGGAGAGAAAAGTAGGACCTCCTTTCCCTATTAGAAGATGGATCCTTCTTCCGCCTACATAACTGTCATAAACAGTCTGTTCCCACCTTCCTTAACAAAGGTCTGCTGCAAGTACACAAAGCTAATATAGCCTTTAAAAACTATAAATGTTCAAACTGAAAAAAAATCTGAATCTATATCATTGACATGTGCTCTGTCATTCTTAAACCACACTGGGTCCTTATCCACAAAATCTTAGTGCTCTAACACTGAAAAATCCAAAACAGGGCTAACTCTAACCACCCTATGGTTAATAAACCTTCTGCAGCTTTGATAATTTTAAAATGCACTACTGCTTTCTAGACTAACCTTGGAATCATAGAAGACAGCATCTAAATAGTAAGGAAAAACCTTGTTGAACCAACATCAAATGTTTAATAATTTGAGAAAGTAATATTTTCTTATGCACCACCCCTAAGTCATCCCCCAAATGTATTACCATACAATGAGGACTGACACACACTCCTCTTAACTCTTCTAGTACGGACATGAATTGAGACCATTTCAAAACTATGTGACCCTGACAAAAAACCTGTCAGCTGGAGAGTCAATTATGGCACCCAGTTTGCAGTCATCGGCGAACTTGGTTAGCCATAGTCCTCCTGTGTTTGCCTGTACTTCTGAGAAGTATATGCTAAACAGTAGGTGTCCCAGGACCAAGCTTTGTGGGACACCACTTGTGACCGGTTTAGAGTCGGACCTGGAGCATGCTATTTTACCGAGTGAGTTCTGTCTGTAAGCCAGCTGGCAACCCATCACGTGACGTAGGGGTTTATGTTCATGCTGGTGAGTTTTTCTGTAATACCCAAGTAGAGAATGGTGTCAAAAGCCTTGGGGAGGTCAAGGTAGGCTGTGTGAACCACCTTTCCTTCGTCTATGGCCTTGGTGACTATCTTGAAGAAGTCAACCAGGTTTAGTAGGCATGATTTGCCCTTAACAAAGCAGAACTGAGTCGGGTCAAGTGTTTGGAGGAACCCAATGTATTTGTTAATGAGTTACATGATGATGCGCTCCATAGCCTTGCAGACCAGGCTAGTCAGGCTTATGGGGCGATAGTTACCAGGGTCAGTTGTGGTCCCTTCTTTGTGGAGAGGAATAACTGTTGCTGTGCAACATTCTATGGGCACATAGCCTGTGGAGAGGCCGAGGTTGAACAGCATGTTTAGGTGGGGGGTTAGCTCGTTCTGTAGTTTGTGCAAGACGCAGCCTGGGACACCATCTGGTCCCATTGACACTGTGTTTTTGGCTTTTGAAGGGGCTGTTTTCACCTGTGCGTCTGTGATTTTTGGGACACTACACTTTTCTGGTATTGTTGTGGGCCCTTTTGGAGGTGAGAGGGGGTTGAAGTTTGCACTGAACCTATCTGCCAGGATGTTGGCAATATCAGTAGGTTCAGTATATTTTGTGCTATTTTGCACTAGTTCAGTGCATATCTGTGAGTTGCCACTTAAATTCTTAACATAGCTAAAGAAGGCTTTGTGGTTATCTTTTGAATCCTTGGCTATTTTTCTTTCGAAGTTAGACTTGGATGATTTAATGAGGGACCTCAGTTTCTTACTGATATTGATCAGGGATGTCTTTCCTTCTTGGGATTTGCTTTTTTTCTGAACTAGTTTCCTCCTTCTATTGTATAGCCTGTTTATTGCAGGGGTCCATCAAACTGGTTTCCTTCTCTTAGAGGAGTGAGTCTTGGTTTTGCTAGGGATGGCATCCTTGTAGGTGCTCATAGAGTGCATTTGTAAAGGTTTCTGCATCTTGGGCTGCATTATCCTTTAGCGTGGGGGCTTATCCTTTAGCGTGGGGGGTTTAATTGTTAAATTCAATATCCTGCTTATCATAAAAAAATGTGTAACAAAACTTTTTCCTTCAAAGCCTTGAGTCCCAATGCTTGCCTGATCATCCTGACAAAGTGATACTGGTCTACCAAATAATCTTAAAATACTAGCAACCCTGAATCTGCTGACCCAAAAGTATGTATATCTGGCCCCAGGCCACTGGACAGAGGAGCATCCTCCCATTCCTGCGTAGCCCCACCTTTTGGCCTTTAGCATACTAATCTGTTTTAGATTTCTTCAATGAAACCACTGTACCTGTACCTGTAATGTATACATCCTTCTATCTCGATTCACCAAAGAACTCATTCACCCAAAACTCCTGCATACATGAAAACTGATTGGGACGCCCATAAAACATAATTGTAATGAGATTGTGAAATAGTGGGAAACCCTTTCAGGAGTGACAATTACATATGCTTCCCTAAAGGAAGTTTCTTCTTTACCTGCTTGTCCAAATTCTCTTTCCCAACCCTTCAACATCCTAAGAATAATCAACTCTTAGTGACATCCTTCATACCTGAAAAACTCAACTTAGTGCTGCCAATTGCGTCTGTATCACATTATCGTAAGCTGATATTGTCAAAAACATAATGATTGGCACCAAAATGTCATTCCACTTAAATAGTGAATGCTAATTTTGTCAAAACAACAGTTGTCGAAAAGCAATAGTTGGCCCAGACAAAACCTATGATGTAGTATGTCAAAGCGACGTTCCATCAGTTTAAGTTTATAAAACATTAAATTATAGCAAGGAAATATTTAAATCTTGTTTACGTTAAGTTATTCAAGAAACTATTTCCATTATAAATATTCTGTATCTGTTAATAATTAAAACTGACAAAGGTTTCGCCAACTGGAAGTAAAAACTATTCCTAGTATAAATTTCCCAAGAGTAGAAATCATTTTGTGTGTTAAACTGCATTGGCATTGCAGCGATGGCTGAAACTTCGCAGTCCTGTACTGGAATTTTAGGTAACACTTACCAGACCATTGTGTCCCCCCCCAAAAAATCGCAAAATGTTAGACAAAGATAGTTACCTTTACTATTTAGAGCAGACCATAAAAAGTAAACATTACTGGTGCTGAAGGTTTAAGCCTGTAAATAATTGTAACGGTAGAGTTATCACTGTTACTGAAGGAGATGGTGAACTATTGTTAAAGTCAGTGTCACACCATCATGCTTCAGATCCAGCTGAGGTAGAGAGGTACAAAGCTTGCCATACTTTAAAACAAACAGCTTGATTATGCAGAAACACTCCAGCTTTGGTTGTAGATGATGTAGTAGCGAGTACATCTTTTGAAAGTATTGTACATTTACCATCTAGAAGGTCAATGCTGCAACAGGTTAATTGAGTTATATGCAAAAAGATGGTATCATGCACTACTGTAGACATTTCATTGAGTACAATAGACACTACACAATATTCTTTAAAACATATGTTCATGGGTTGGTACTAGGCTATTGGCCCTAGGGCCTATGCAAAACTAGCCATAACAATTCCCTGGATATTTCTTCCCACAATATTTACTTCGCTTTACCCCTGTCTAGCAGGGTAACTGACGTGATCCCCGGGGTGAATTTCCTATCTCCCTTCCAATCGTCAAGATTCCTTTTGAAGAGGACAAGGAGGCACTCTGCTTGACATGTATGGGCAGTCTATTCTAGAGTGTGGGGAGTCTCTGGGTCAGGAACCTATCCCTCCAGCATGTTTTGTTCGTTGTGATGACAAGGTTTAAATCCCTGGAGTGTGTGGCTCTGAGGGATTGGTATTTCTTTTTGGGATTTGCATTTATTCAGAAAAGAATGATAGAAATACACACCAACACACATGTTTTAGTGTTCACCACTAAGGAAAACTTACAGGATCTTTGTAACAGTGTTATGTGGTTTATGGACGTCTGTTCTTAACCAAAGCAAGTCTTTGTTGACAGCTATATACTATCCATGGTTTCATTACATTTGGAGACAATAGTAAATGTCTATCTCTCCTGTATTGTTTAATGACAAAAAAAGTCATTTAAATTGTACAACTATTTGTGGGAGTGTGTATTTAGCTTGTTGTCATTTTTTCATTTGGAACCTTCTGTACAATATATACTGACAGACTTTGAGATGGCTGCTATAAAATGTGTTAAGCACAATTTCAGTAATGTAATAAGTAAGGGATGTTTATTTAATTTTACCCAGGCTATTTGGCGTAAAGTGCAGTCTTGGTCTAGCTACCCTTTATGGAATATATGGACAGTTTCAACTGTCAGTGAAAAAGCTAATTGCATTAGCTTTTCTAGATGAAAGTGAGGTACTTTACAATTTTCAAACTCTTTCTAAAACCTATCCAGTTGAGGGAAAAGATTTGCTAACATATTTTTCTGAAGTGTATATGTTAGGCTGTACAAGGAAAGTGCAAACTAGAGCTACGTCATGTGCACAGTTTCCCCCTATCTTTCCTATTACTTTTTGGAATGCCTCTAAATTGAATGAGCTATCATTACTGAACTATAGAACTATGTCGAAGGATGGCACAGGCATGTATGGTGTTTATTAGGCAGACGTATATGTGATATTCCTGCCGTCCTTGATGTGTTGGTTTGGGAACAAACTAGAGTCAATGAAGTGAGGTTACAAGTAATGGCAGGTTGTGTTGCTTCACCAAAGAAAAGAAAAGCAATTGAGAAACAGTACAGGATGCAAGCAGGGTTAAGAAAACGCTCGGAATACACTTGAAGAGTTTTTGAATGCTGTCGCTATGCTTCTCAAAGTTTAGATAAGCTCAATTTTTACATCAACGCACCAGTCACATAAGCACATTTGTTTTATTCATCTTATTTCATTTGTAACTAAACTAGTTGTCTAGAAACACTTATTGCACGTTACTCCTTTCAGCATCTAATTTCTAAATGTTATTGTACACAGGGATTTTAATGCGTTTAAGGAAACAGCAGTTTTGGTTATCTGTTTATGGTCACACAGTGTGTCACATCAGTGGCTAAGGTTTACATTCACAAATGCACAGATTGCGAAGTGGCCAACCATAACAACTCGACATTTGCAGATTCGACAAAATTAGCTTTTATTATTTAAGTGGATCGACATTTTGGTGCTGATCATTACGTTTTCAACAATATCTGGTTACGATAACATGATATAAATGCTGCCAAGCTCCTCCCCCAGACTCCATCTAAAAAAAATATCCAGACAGTAGCTTCACTGACAGATGTTGCTCTTCCCGGGTCTATATTAGAACACCGAACGTTCAAAATTTCAAGTGTTCTAATATTGACCCATTTTCAGAGAACGCTGAAAATATCGAAGAAACAGAAAACCAATTTTTTTCCTGGGGAAAGAATTTGGGTTGTCCGTTTCTGTTGCTTCGGTATTTTCAGAGCTGTGGTGGAAAGTTACGGGTCAGGTTCAGGTAAGTGTGCAATTGTGTGGACGTAAGGGTTAGGGCGGGTTAGGTGAGTTAGGATTAGGGTGCGGGTCAGATAAGTGTGCGATTGTGTGGACGTGAGGGTTAGGGCAGGGTAGGTGAGTTAGGGTTAGGGCACAGGTGAGGGGACTGTGTGATAGTGACAGATCTTAGAGTTAGGGTTTGGGTTAAGGTAAGTGGATAGTTAGTGGTGTATGTATAGTTTAGCGCAGGGTTAAGTGTAAGAGTTTAGGTGTGTGTGTGGATTGCTGTTTGTTTGGTGTGCTTGTGTTGTATGTATGTGTTTTGGAACAGCAAATTTTTTCCCTAGGAAAAAAATTTGCTGTTCTGTATGTTCAATGTTTTAAATTTTCGATTCATAGGGTTCAATATTAGAACACTCGAAATTTTGAATGTTCGGTGTTCTAATATAGACCCCTCTTCCCATGGCAATCTTAAAACATACTTCTTCAGTGCACAAAAGGCTACTCAATAAGAGTCTTTGATGGACTTTGCCCAGGACTGCTATAAATACCACGCCTCTACATCTGAGCAGCCATACATGACTCACCTATGAGTCTGGTGCCAGCCTCCAGAACCTGGAGAATGGAAAATGGAATAGACCATCAGCTAAAACATTAAAGTGCCCTGGAATATCATCATCATCATCATCATCATCATCAGCCAGATGATTGAGATACACAGGAAGATAGTGAAACAGGTAAATAGCTTCAAGTATCTGGGAGGGGTGGTTGAGGACAAGGGAAGTCTGAATGAAGAGGTCAAAGCTAGAATCAGAGGGAGTGCAGCCAACTGGCATAGAGTATCAGGTGTAGTCGATGACAGAAGCCTGACAAAGAAGCTATAAAGTAAGG
>NC_056744.1:760634420-760764420 GCF_019279795.1 Protopterus annectens
TAAGTGTTGTGTGTTTGAGGATAATGGGTAGGGATTTTAGTATGTGTGAGTGTGTGTGGTGTTTTTTTTTTGTGTTTGTGTGTTTAATGCGACCTCGGAGTTAGAATATTTTAATGGGGGGCTGTGGGGAGCGCTTGCCCCACTGCTTATAGGTAGGTTAAGTGTGTTTGTGTTTGTTGTTATGTTTGTTTGTTAGGTAGGTGTATGTGTGTGTGATTATGTCCTGGTTTGTTTGTGTGTGTGTGTGTGTGTGTGTGTGTGTGTGTGTGTGTGTGAATGGTCTCGATTGGAGTATTCATGATTGTGGGTTTTCGTGTATGTGGTTTTTCAACTATTCAGTCTCGAAATACTGAAATTTGACATTTCAGTATTTCGAGATTGCATAGTGAATCCGTTTTGAAAGGGGTATGTCACTCGTTCGTCTCTACTACAAACAATAAGAAGGCTTGGGATTTTGTTCAGATGCTTTAATATATATAAACACATCAGGATGAATAGCGGCATCTTTAAATTTGAACAAACTAACTAACAAACAGAGCTTACATACATACATGTTTACATCTCAACAGCTAACTAGAAAATGGCAGTCAGGCTCACATGTGCTCAGTATTGATACTGTAGTGCAAGCCTTGGATAGCTTCTTAAAGGCATATACACAAATATTTATCTACAGGGTATTTGCTGAAAGTTTAGTTACTTTATTATAACGTTGTTCAAGTTTTGCTTTCTGTGGAGCCTGGAGGTTAGTAAGGATGGAAGTACCATAAAGTAATGAGGAGAGAAAGTACATAGTGGCAAATGTAGTTTTACTTGCATTGGAGAGAAATATTTTGAATATGTAAAACATCCCTAGTTTTTGGTGTTTTTTTTAAATGCAGTTTTGTAAAAGCAGGTTATATTTAAGGTTATTATTCACTATCTCTAATGATTTGATATGAGAAGAGACTTCAATGGTTGTATTATTAAGAGGGTAGATTTTAAATTTTGTGTTTTTTCTTGAAGGAGGGATTTAGGGATATATATATATATATATATATATATATATATATATTTTTTTTTTTTTTTTTTTTTTTTTGTGGTGATGGTGGGGTTATAAATGAGTTGTGAGTTACAAAACTATCTTTCAGTGACTGTTAAAACTTCCTCAATAATTGTCTGATGATGTGCCAGGTTGTATAATGTGCATATGAGTGTGGACTCATCTATGTATTGTGATAGGGAGGCCTGTTGCATGGAAGTGTAGAGAATGCTGGTAAGAATGATAAGGAGGAAGTAACCAAGGGTAGTGCCTTTTGGTACACCAGTGGTGACTGTAAAGTACTGAGAAAGGGTGGAGTGCCATTATACTGACTGATACCTATTGGACAAGTAGCTTTCGAAGCACATAAGGGTATATGCATGTATGTATGTATCTGTGCAAAATACATGGATGTAACACACACACACACACACACACACACACACACACACACACACACACACACACCAGATAGAAAGATTTTTTTACATACAGTATCATATTTGGATGATGAGCAGTGCCATTTTTCACTGGAGAACATGTACAGCTTAATGGCATCAATCAAAGTGAATTTCATGATAAACTAGAACAAAAAATGTCAGCTACATTGCTGTAATGAATAAAACAGTTCAGTATAAAATCATCATAACTAGAATACGTCAGTTAAAAAGATGAAAAACAATAAAGGTTGTAAAGACAATGCTGTGTAATCCTCTACATATATATATATATATATATATATATATATATATATATACATATATATACACACATATACACATGCACATGTAGAGAACATGGATGCAGAGCATAAATTTAAATTCAGACTTTTACAAGTAATATCTAGGAACAAAAATGGTGGAGATATGGTGAATAAAACAGAATTGAATGAGTATAGATGGATAAATTACTTTAGGCCTGACCATCCCCAAGGTTTGAATAGTACTGTGAGCTTAAAACCCATATTGAAAGATAGGCATGATAACATTTAAAAATAATGTGGCAAATAATTGTTTTCATGTTTTATGTATTTATGCCTTGTATTTTATATGAGAAGAACATTTTACTTATAAATAAGATGCATTTTTGCTAAGCATATATATTTTTTATGTGGGCACTTTAATAGCTTTAATAAGCTCAGAACATGTGGTAATTAATTGGCTGCTTTTAGGTATTTATACTCAGAAAGACTGTGTGTTTTTAAATAATGATGAAGAGTTTTACTCAAAAGCTTTGTCATGTAATAAAGACAACTGTGGTGGACTTTCAGCTGTTTTTGCTTTTTTACATTGGTTTGGTGTTCTGGAAGCCCTTTAACTTCGGGAGACTTTTTGTGCTGTTTTGTGAAGGTTTTTGCAATCTTCCTGAAGTGCACTTTGTCTTTGGAATGCAGCCTGAATGTTCTATTTCTACTACTGTGATGGTGCACAGTGCCCAGTGCACCGATTGGAAATGTAACCATAGACAAGAGGGATAAAATCAGCGATTTACTTAAAGTTGAGAATAATCCGTTATTCATCTTCTGTGATGTAAGTACTGATGAGACTTGTTCTAAACGGAATGATGATGTTACCTGTGAACTGAGTAGCCTACAGGCAACTTTGAAACAACTTTTATTTTAAAACGGAACGTTATAAAAGACATCAGTGGCAAAGAATGAGCTTTAATGTATATTTGCAAATTAGTATTTTTCCAAGAGGGCTGAGAATAACTTTAATGCCAACAAAACTTTTATTAAAATGGAAAGAATTAAACTTGTGATTAAGAGCACAGTATATGCAGCTAATGAATGAGTTTTTTCTAAATATGAAATGGAACTGATTGCTGAGATAACGAACTTAGAAAATACTGTCACTAGTTCTAATCTGTTTCCATGTATTGCTGCTGACTATGAAAAGGTCCTGGAACAAATAAAGCTCTGTTCCCATGTATTGCTGCTGACTATGAAAAGGTCCTGGAGCAAATAAAGCTCTTCAAAAGAAATTTAATCGCTACTAAAAAAAAGAAAACTTTTGCGTGACATAAAAGACTTTAAAACTAGTAATATGTTTTCATGGCAAAAAGAGCAGCCAATGGTGTTACATTGTTTAAATAATGTTAACCAACTGTATGACAAGCCTTTAAGACATTCTCCACCTGTAAGAGACGTAGCTCAGGCAGAAAAGAATGTCTGCTTGCTAAATGTAACTAATTAACTAATAGAGGTGCTTGATCAAGCACCACTCACTCCTATAGTGTCAGTGAAATGTGGTGAAGCCACTTCCTGTCTGGATGACTTCCCACCTGCTTTACAGGCTGAAATAAGGGACGGAGAAGTACAGGTAAGCAGTGCTGCACCTAAAGATACTGAAATAAAACACAATAACCAACTGAATGATAATTTTTTACTGAAGGGTCACTTCTCTCTATAACAAACAGTTGCTATCAGGGAGAAAAGCTGGGGGAGAAGCAACAGTCGCAGGAGTGTGAGGAGCTCAATGGAGGAAGAACAACAGAGGTATTCGAATGTAACAAACATGGTAGGCGGAGGGATGAATTACAAAAAGAAAAAGACTGAATATTTTTCATGGCAATGTAGTGAATTTATCTAGCTATGAACTAAATATAAATAAACTTAAGGTATTGGCAAAAGGTTTAACCTTTGTATCATCGGCAGCAGGACATTTATCTGAAGCAGTAACTGAACTATGGTTGTTTACTAGAAATTTAGATTTAAAGTTATTGTATAAAGATGAACAACAGTTGGAAAATGTATTAAAATGCTGTAACACTTTTGTACCATTGAGTACACCTAATGTACAGTAAAAGCATTTTTGGATATGTGTGAGTAGGATATGTACCAGCTATTTTTTACCAAACAGAAAGGTAATAAGTATTACAATTTGAGTAAAGTTGAACAGGAAGCCCTCATTTCTTTATGTAATAATCGTAATATCATTATCAAATCTGCAGACAAAGGGGGCATGATTGTAATAATGGATGTTGAACAATATATAGAATGGATGAATGATTTGCTATCAGACTCTATGACATTTGAATTAGTGAATAATGCAACTGTGAACAATATTATTTGTAAAGTGAAAACTTTTTTGTATGAATTATTAATGGATGCCAGTATAAGCTCAGATGACTATAACTATTTATATACAGCTAGTCCAGTTATTACATTTATTTATGGACTCCCTAAACTGCATAAGAGTATAACAAGACCTCCCATGAGACCTATTGTCCCTGGAAAATGATGGATAACAACAGCTATTTCAAAATATCTGGATAGGAAGTTAGTCCCCTTACTGCAGTTTCGTAAAAGTTATATTAAGGATACTCAAGATTTTTTGACAGTTCTACAACAATGGAATAGGTTCATAGGTAGGTACTAGGCTATCGGCCCAAGGGTCTATGTAAGCCTAGCCAACAAGGTTCCCTGGCTTATGCCACCCAAGAAAGTTATTTTCCTGTGCCACTGTTGAGCAGAGACACAGAAGTGATCCCCGGGGTGTATTTCCTATTTCCCATCCACTCATCAAGATTTTTCTTGAAGAGTGCTAATGAAGAACTTTGCCTCACATAGATGGGTAGCCTGTTGCAGAGTATGGGAAGTCTATGGGACAGGAATTTATCCCTCCAACATGCCCTGTTTATTGTGGTGACAAGGCTTAGATCCCTAGAGCGTGTAGCTCTGAGGGACTGGGATTTCTTTAGGTGTAGCATGTCCATCAGCTCTGGGTTTGACATAGCTTTATATGTTAGGCACAGATCACCTCGTAGTAGGCGATATGCTACGGAGTAAAGCCGGAGTTTTTTGAGACGGTCAGTGTAGGGCAATTGTTTGAGGCCAGTAATCCTTTTTGAGAGGCACTTCTGTGGCCTTTCCAGCTGCTGCAGATGTCTTGTGAGGTACATTCCAAAAGGGGCATTGTACTCTGCAATGGGTCTAATGAGTGTCGAGTAGAGGGGAACAACGACCTCTTTTTTCCTGGATGAGAACCCTTTAATGATGAGGTGTGCCATGTAGAAGGACTTCCTGACTACTGTGGCAATGTGACTATCAAAGGAGAGAATACTGTCCACCTGGGTCCCAAGGTCTCTTATCATGACATGAATATGTTTGAAAATGTTATGTTGGTAACAATGGACATTAAATCACTTTTTAATGTCATTCCTAATAATGAAGGAATTGAGCTAGTAAGACAATATATTTATGAACATGGCACATTTGATGCTAGTAAGGTAGAACTATTTTGTTCATTAACAGAATGTGTTTTAGAAAATAACATCTTTAGCTTTAATGAAGAATGCTATCATCAGAGACAAGGGGTAGCAATGGGTGCGCCCATTGCTAACACTTATGCAAACCTTGTGTTAGCAAGATGGGAGGAAGAACATATTTACAATGAAACCACAGCTGAATTTAGGCATAAAATATTGCTTTTTATAAACGATTTGTAGATGACACCTTTCTTTTGTAGAAAGGGTCACTAAATGAGTTACATAGTTTTATAGCATACTTGCATTCAACAACTGAATTTTTGAGATTTGATGTTAATAGTTAATCAAATATAATTATTTTTTTGGATGTAACTATTTCTAAGCAAAATGATGTAATGAGTACAGCTATATATAAGAAGCCGATACAAGCAGCAAAATATGTTCACTATCAGAGTATGCACCCACATCATGTGTTTGAGGGTGTTGTTAAGAGCCAGTTTATGCAAGCTAGTAGGCTGAGTACAAAAGATGATACATTTTTCAGTCAGATGGAAATAACGGCATTAGATTTCTTCGATAAAGGTTACGATGTGAAGTTAAGTGATGGGTCTAGGAATATAGTAAGAACTGTGAGCAATGCTATAGCTAAACTGTGTTTTATTAGTGTACAAACTGAAAAAGCTGAAGTTAATACTGCTGGTATAAGTTTCAGGAAAAGAAGTATCAATTATATTACAACATATAACAGACATACTGGTTTGATAAAAAGATATGGTTAGAACAAAATGGGTAATATTGGCCTCTAACCAGGAAATCAGTAAGATTATAGGAGAGAAGCCAAGAACCCACGGTGGTGGTGCTGCGGTAGCGTTGTCGCCTCACAGTAAGATGCTGTCCGGTTCGATTCTCAGCTAGAGCGTCTTCTGCGTGCAGACATGCGTGAATGGGCGTACCGTCGTTGAAGGTTGTGCATCAGGCCTGGCAAGCCGGTACATAAAAATCAACTGCTAATCCTTAGCAGACTGGAGTTCCGCTGTGGCAACCCCTAACTGGGAAAAGCTGAAAGACACAAACATAGGAGAGAAGCCAAGCTTCACATACAAAAGAGAACATAACTTGAGACAACAGCTATGTTTCAAAGAAATGAATAGTAAAACAGAATTCATGAAATATCATGGGAAGACGGCGACAACTCCATGTTATAATCGTGTATAGATATAAGCACAGAAGCATTTTTTAAGCACCCAATCAGTGGAGAGAATTTTAAATTTAATGCAAGGGGTACTTGTATTTCAGAAAATGTGATTTACTTTGCACACTGGATAGTGTGCACAAGTTTTTATATTGGTAAAACTAATAAGAGACTTAAGGATAGAATCAGCGCACATATGTCAGATATAAAAAGGAGCATTTTAAATAATGCTTTAGAAAAACATGTAGAGAGCATGGGTGCAGAGCATAAATTTAAATTCAGACTTTTACAAGTAATATCTAGGAACAAAAATGGTGGAGATATGGTGAATAAAACAGAATTGAATGAGTATAGATGGATAAATTACTTTAGGGCTGACCATCCCCAAGGTTTGAATAGTACTGTGAGCTTAAAACCCATATTGAAAGATAGGCATGATAACATTTAAAAATAATGTGGCAAATAATTGTTTTTATGTTTTATGTATTTATGCCTTTTTATATGAGAAGCACATTTTACTTATAAATAAGATGCATTTTAACTAAGCATATATATTTTTTATGTGGGCACTTTAATAGCTTTAATAACTCAGAACATGTTATATGTAATTGGCTGCTTTTAGGTATTTAAACTCAGAAAGACTGTGTGTTTTTAGATACTGATGAAGAGTTTTACTCGAAAGCTTTGTCATGTAATAAAGACAACTGTGGTAGACTTTCAGCTGTTTTTGCTTTTTTACATTGGTTTGGTATACTGGAAGCCCTTTAACTTTGTGCTCTTTTGTGACGAAATACAAAACAGAAATACACTAATTCAAAATGCCATATATGGTAGTATTTGGAAGTTCTTCTTAAGCAAAAAATAATTTGTACACAATTTATTTACACTATCATGGTTAAACATTACAGAGGAAGTGAGACGAAGAGAGACTAGGAGTAGGGTAATGTCGACTGAATTAATGAATGAAAGATTGTAAACAGATATGATGGATGTATTTGAAAAGAGAAGGAAAGGAAGAGAGACTAGACACATAGGGTAATGGAAGATATGTGAGGGGGATTTATTGGATTTTGGTAAAGTGCTTTTAGGCAGAGGGATAGGGAGATAGTGGGCAGATGAGGCAGCGTAATTGGATGAAAATGAGAATTATGAAGGGTTTGGAAATGGTGGAATGTCAAGGAGCAAGACTTTGTAAGTAGATTGTGTGCATTTATGGGAGAATATATAGGGATTATTCTACTGTAACAGTAGTAAAGTGTTAAGTATATATATATATATATATATATATATATATATATATATATAGGGTCTATATTATATCCTCGAACGATTAAAAAAGCGAACACTGATTGATCAAACTTATTTTCGCGAAACTGTAAAATATCAAAGCAGCAGAAACTCGCATTTTTTCCTAGGGAAAGAATTTGGTTGTCCGTTTCTCTTGCTTCGGTATTTTCAGTGTTATGGTGGAAAGTTACAGGTCGGATTCAGGTAAGTGTGCAATTGTGTGGATGTGAGTGTTAGGGTGATTTAGGTGAGTTAGGGTTAGGGCTCGGGTTAGGTGTGTGTGCGATTGAGTGGACATGAGGTTTAGGGCAGATTTAAGTGAGTTAGGATTAGGGAGTGAGTGAGGTGAGTGTGCAATAGTGACAGACCTAAGGGTTAGGGTTTGGGTTAAGGTAAGTGGGTAGTTAGTGGTGTGTGTATAGTTTAGTGTAGGGTTAGGTATCAGATTTTAGTGTATGTGTGTGGATTTCTGTTTGTTTGGTGTGCTTGTGTTGTGTGTATGTGTTTTGGATCAGCGATTTTTTTCCCTGGGAAAAAAATCGCTGATCTGACAGTTCAAGATTGTAAGCTTTCACTTAAATTAGGTCGATCAATCAGTATTCACTTTTTAAGCATTCAATGATATAATATAGACCCTATATATGTATATATATATATATATATATATATATATATATATATATATATATATATATATATATATATATATAGTTATACACATGCATGTGTACAGAATATGTGGGAGTAGGCTGCATAATTAATGAAACAAATGAATTATCTAAATTAACAGGACAAATGTTGAAACCATGGGTCTTGACCCACATTCTTATACCATATTGTATAAACATTTAATTCATAGTAAACACAGTTACCTATAAGTTCCATTTATACATTGTTCTTGTATATTTGCATCCTGATTTTATTTTTCTATTGATTTCAATTGTCTGCTGTAATTGCTTAAGCTGTTTATTGAATAGGACTTCATGTAGCTACTGTAGGTTTTATGAATGGTGGATATGTTTTATGAAAGGTAGATATGGTTCAGGAATGGTGGATATGTTTTATGAAAGGTGGATATGGTTTAGGAATGGTGGGTATGTTGAGTTTGTCATTCTTTCTTAGTCTTTATTTGTGAGTGACTCAGGGCTGAGGACACAGTGACTGAATATATATCAGTTCAGTACTGAGCACTGGATATTCTCATCTAAATGTACCATGACTTGGACTAGACGTTTTTTCTTTTTGTTTGTTTGTTTTGTTTTTTTAATTTTTTAATTCTAAAAGTACTTAGAACAACCCTTTCTGTTTTTGTGAGGGTTTGAAAGCAGAAAATAAAGATAGCTTTTTAAATATTAGAGAAATGTTAAACAATTCAGTTTACATAAGAGACGGATTGTCTTTATAATGGCTATTCATTTAAAAGAATTTCACACAGATTCCTCACTAGAAGAATACAGGGTGTAAGTAAAATGTCCTATGCAGACTGCCTCAAGGCCCTATTACTGTATTCTGTCTCCTGTAGGTTTTTGAGGGGAGATCTATGCCTGGCATACAGAGTATTGTCAGACCCCACTCTGATGGACCTTCAGCATATCCACTAAGCAAACAGCACCAGAATTACCAATTCTAAAGACTTAAACCTTGCCTGTGATATAAATAGGATCTGCTGGAGAGATAGGTATGTATCCCAGAGACTATCCCATCTATAGAACAGGCTCCCCACCCATGTGAGGCAGAGTTCCTCCCTAACCCAATTCAAGTGCAACTTGGACAATTGGATTGGGAACTGGACATTCATCCCTGGTTTGGCACCTACATATATTGCTCTTATAAACTTAAAAAGTTGATAGAATAATAGGTTTTGCATTAGGATTATTCTTCTGAAGGATGTGGAGTCTTAAACCCAGTCCTCAGCTATTTGCCAGAAAGGTTCAGATTTTAGGAGGAACACACCAAAAATATGAGGTAAAATCTGGACATTCTGTGATAATCTGTACAGTTGACAGTTATGTAACCTGTAAATAGTTCATCTCAAGGGCCCATGCTTATACTTATCAAGGGTATCAGAACTTGTCAGAGATTTGGGATGCATGGCTAGGCTTAAAAAGGCCCTTGTGGTTGTTAGCCTAGTAAACACCTATGAACCTATGTTGTATGCATGGGTGATAAAGGGGTAGCATTGTTATACTCAAAAAAATAACTATCAACAAAATAAATTGTATCACTTGAGTACCACAAGTAAATATCAGTGATTAACAAAGAATTCTTTATATCAATTCAATTTACAATTATTTACAATGTTACAGAGAGGCATGGAGTTTGTTTTTTAGAAAGGAATATGCAAAGAGTTTGTTTGCTACACATCCACTAGATGTGATTGTTTTACCAATGTACATAAACATTGTTTTGTCCCCCTGATAGAACAATAGTTTCAGGGCCAGGTTCCTTCTGACATAATATTGGTTTATTAAATGATTCAATTCTGTTGAAGTTTGCGACAAAAAGTTTTTCATAAGCAAACAATGCTTCATATGTTGGACAAAGGATTAGATGTTAGTAGTGTACGCACATCTATCTATCCCTCTGACTAAAGGTTTGCAAGCAGTGGTTACCATGAAGGGCCTCAGTCTTTTTACATCCGGTCACTGTTTTCTTTCACTCACAATGTGCTCAAGTGCAGTGAAAATTGATATTGTCAGATTAGCTGCACTGTGCAAATATGTCTGTTTTTAATTTTGAAGATGAACATGTTCATAATTCTTTTTATATCAACAGTGTACTAGTTTATTTAATACACAAATTATTGTATAGAAGGGTCTAATGGGCTAAGATGAAACTTTTTGTGTCATTTAACAATAATTTGTGTATTTTTACATTTATCTGGGAAATTCATAATTTAAAGATATAATACTTAAGAGCATTGATGGGAAGCATATGAACAGTAAATGATATAAAAAGCTCACTTCAAGTAAATGTATTATACCAGCAGAGTGGTTTACCTATCATTTAATTGTAGTGTTTCTTTATTTTAAATTATTGTCAGCCTCAAGGAATTACATACTTGATGAATATTTTAGCATTATCAACAACAACAAACAAGATATAGAGTGTGACAGTTGGTAAAAGGTTGCAAACTCTTATGATTTTAAAAACAGTGCAGAGAGCTGAGTTTATGAGACTCTATGAGCAGATAAAGTTATAGTTTTAGCTATGGATATAACAGTAATGAATTTTTTTCCTTATATATTTTGTAAGCAAAAATACTTCATTTTCGGGAGATATAAGGATGACCACAAAGTCTAATTTCAATATCTTAAGGGCAAATAATAGCCTTTTGTGGCAAACTTCCTAAATGTCCCTTCTTTTCATATATGGAAAAGCTCTGAACATTCAAATGTTGTTACATGATATGAAACTTTCCAAAAATCTCTTCTGATAAACAAGAACCTTTCCATGACTGAGGTGTTGTGTTTGTAAATTAGTATACAAGGACTTGGTTATTATTATTAATTACAAAGATTTACACTCTGGCTAAGTCTTGCTACCCACTATGTTTTTTTGTGGGTTAACGCTAACTCTACCCCAATCCCTACCCTATACATTAACTTTCTAGAGAAGCATTTCCCTAACACTACCACTTTGGAATTATGGTCTGTCTACAGGTTAGTAAGCATCAATTTCTTCACTGATCAGAAAAAAATGTATTCCTATTTTGATCAATTTGATTATTTAAGAAAATATAATTTTGATGCAAGATAAGTATGACCATTTTTTGATGAAATGTGTCCCTGTGATTTGTATCACTGATTAATAATAATATACTCTCTGCATCAGTTCCAGGCAACAAAGTACAGAATTACCACTGTTAGCCACATATAGCAGTTACTATCCATAAATATCATTTGTTACATGCAGAAGTTTTTACTAATACCTGTATGCAAATCAGTGCAAAATGAGCACATGTACACATCATTCTCATAGCGGAATATGTAATAATGTAGACAAGCATACAAGTACATATGTACACATACCTTGACATGATACTGTGCTGTCTCTCTATAAAGAAGCCAGCTCACATATGCCAAACTGGTGAGTACTGCATCTGGGAAATCTTGGACACCTAAGTTTATAAGCCACTTTTGCCTTGCATTTTTAATGACCCTCATTGGAATGGAATGTTCTGATGTCAGGTATGTAACAGTGAGAGATAGGATTCAGTGCAGTTCTGAGCAAGCCCTCATACCTCTTTAGATTTACCAGGTAGTGGCATTGCATGAATCTTTGTTGTGAGCACTACACTGTTGTGATGCACACTTCTTACCAGCAGTTTGTTAAATATTCCGTGTATTTTGCAATGCATTGCATCATTATGTAGATGAGCTGTGCCATATACAGTATTGTGCTATTCTTTTGGCATCCCACACCAAGGCATCACCTATTCACAAATGATGCCGTTAATGTAACAACTTAATGGTATTTTACCTCAAGGATCTATTACAAGTATAGAATCTGTGCCGAATTCATCACATAATTAGCTTACAAAAGAATATGGTCCTTAAAGTCATATCAGAATGAAATATAACTTGAGTTAATGAAACCTGGAACAGGGTTAACCACATCTGGATAGGGTGTGAAATACAGTGACTCTTAAAAACATGGTTGGTGGGTAATCTGCCATGTTTACGTGTGTTTTCTTTACAGTTGTCACACGTTTCACCTATTGGCAGTTTGAAGTATCAACAATTCACCTACATACATGTTTTTAAGATGGGGATGAAATGGTGGATCTCAGAAACAACAGAAGTGACACATGAACAATGTGAAAAAACTCCAGTAGAAACCAAACAGAAGAATCAAATTTTGTGATTGCCACTCAAAGCTAGTAGTCAGTTATATAATTTAAAAGTATTCTTTTTTCAAGGAGCCTATTATGAAGTGTGGTGAAGCAATGAGTATAGTCCAGATGATCCAAGTTTGACTATCAGCAAGGGTATATCATGGACCTAGTGGGCAGGTGACCGAAACCAGGTTGCTCATCCTTCTGGGGAAAGGGGTTACTACACCAGTAGTCCTGGTGATGCTGTGGTGGTGTGGTGACCTGTGGTGATGGCATTGGTTTGATCTGTGTTGGGTAGAGATTTTTCTGCTGATATAGAGAAAAGGAACTGCAAGTGGGAAGATCTGTGGATAAATGCACACCTCTGTTTTTGAACATGCAACTATGATAGCTCTCCAGGCAGCCTACTGGTTGGCTGTTATGAGGGACAACCTAGTTGGCTTTCTCTCTCCCAATGAGCTCTCTGCTAGGGACTAGAGGGCCCAAGAGGATTTCCTGGTCAGAAAAAATGGACTACAGGGCTCTTGTTTGAGTAGCCTGGGGACCTGATTACCCCCCCCCCCATCCCAAGGAATGAATGGGCTTATTGTTTACATGCAGTGAAGCTATCAGGCAATGTCTCTCAGAGATGAGGAAGAAGGAAAACAAAACGGATTGTTTCTTAGACTAGTTACAAATATAGCACCTAATGAATCCACATAAATCTTATGATATTACTGGAAATAAACAAAATGTTATGTAGGAGTAGAGAAAAAAAAACAGGAGATAGATCTGAATTTTCTATAGTGTCTTTGTTTCAATCTGTTGTTGTGAATGGTATTGCAGTATGTTTTTCCTACAAGTACTGTTCTATGCAGAGCTTTATATTTCAGATACTGATAATGTCCAGGAAACATTGATTGCATTTGCTTCGTTTTTGTTTTCTATATTTACATATTTCACCTTTCAATTCTTGAATGCTATTAGGCAGTAGAATTTCTCCATAGCTGTCAGTATCCATCAGATGGATTCATCTCTGACTGTGTAAAATCACACAGAACAGCTACTCTCATTCTTCTGACAAGAATTATAAGATTTATTATACATCTCTGAAATTAGCTGAAATGTAAAATATGTGCTTCTCCACAATAGGGCTTCAATGTGTTCATGGATTTTTCATCAAAAAGCAGTTACCACTTTAAGTAACAAGATATTACCTGCTTACACTATTAATGACAGGTGAAATATTTCTGTAAAAGTACTTGCTAATTCTAAGAACATTTGCTTTATTACATTCTAGTGGGAAAACTGAGTATTACTATCTATCTATGTAGATAGATAAATTCAACCTAAAGACATTTCCCATAACATGCATATGATGCATATGAGAATGTTTTGCCAGATAATCAGTTTGACTATGTTGACATAAATCTCCAAACCCAGTAGATGAAGATTTTGACAGATAGATCTGTTTGACCATAAACTGTCTCATATTCACTTTTCCTTGTAGAATCATGTCTCTTTTTAAAAGTTCAGACTTCTCCTAGTCATACTTAAATGTGTTTATAATGAAGCTAATTCACCCACCACTTACTAAATACTTTATACGTCATTGATTTTCAACCTCCCATATCACTTTTATACCACATGACCTTGTTTATTCATTCTTGTTTATTTATTCAGCATCTTCCTTCCAACCTGTTACTTACATTATGAATTTATTTTAATGCCTTTATGGACCACAGTTAGGTCGACTCTCATCTTCCTTCTATAATTCATTGAATTCAGACCTTGCCATTCCAGCCCTAACCCATCAACATCATTTGCTTTCCATTATACATAATTAGTAATCTTGTTGACGCTTATTGAATCACCATTGCTTAGCAACAGCTAATCACCAGCAAACATTTATCTGAGTTGTCACTATAAACAAGATCATTGAGGGACATGCTTTTGAGGAGATGGAGTTGTATCAGTTATCACCCTGTCCAAGATCTGCAACACATAGGCAACACCAATTAAATAAGTAAGTTAAGCAACATGAAACTATGATAGTGATGAAAAAGTCTCAGATACCTTCTGTATAAAGTAGCTCATTTTCATATCAACCTATTTTGCAGCTATTAGCCTTTTTAATATTAGAAATTACTTTTTTTAATATAAACCTGTTTTTTCAATTCAGCATCATAACAGATATTAACTGTTACAATGGTTCCAAAAGTCACATAGGTTAATTAGGATTACAAAAAGGGAATTAGGCTTACTACACTGTAAGATTTAAAGATTTTACATTGATACGTTACAATAAAAAATCTCAAGGATAACAAGATTGACTATTAAAATCAAAGGGCATTTTTTGTTGGTAATGGATGATATATCACATGGGATCATCCATTACCAACAGTTCAAAAAATAAATGCAAGAAAACCAGATATAGTAGTCCATGAAAAGAAGACAAAAGTAGCATTGATTATTGAAATTGCTACACCTAGTGACTACAGTGTCTTACATACAAAGAGACACAAAGTCATAAAGTACCAGGATTTGCAGGCAGAAATGAGGGCAATGTGGAAGAAAGAGACCCAGATAGTTCCAGTAGAAGTAGGAGCCATGGGTCTTATAAAAAAGAATTTACAATTGTACTCAGATATGTTATCGATACATGTAACTTCGTATGAAATGCAGAGGGAGTCAGTACTGGGCACATTGCTGTTGCTGCAAAGAGCACTTCTGGCTGACATCAAAGACTGAAACAATACTGATACCTTGACTTAGGAATGGGGCCCATTCTTATCATGGTATTAGAAACCCAAAAGACTTGGAGAAATTAAAAAAAAAAAGTCAAAGAGCCTATATGATTTAGCTACTGCTCCACCTACAGGTCAGTACTGGTACTAAAGGCATTATAATGGTGATGGGCCTCATACATGGAACACTAGATGTGACATGCAGGCATATTTTGTCTCAGGCTTTTGAAGAAGGTGTTGGCGATGTGGACATCTATGGCAGTGCTTTATATTAGTCATCCCTTATGTACAGAGAGAACATTTCAAAACTGTTTTACTTATTTTCTAAAGCTGTAACTACTCTTTTTTGCTGCAGCCCCAGAGCATGCCTCACCTGTATTTTGAAGCATTGCTACTTGCATGACTCCCCATACTCTGGAATAGAGTGCCATACATGTCAAGCAGAGTGCCTCCTTGGCCCACTTCAAAAGGAACCTTGACGACTGGATGGGAGATAGGAAATTCATCCCGGGATCACATCAGTTGCCCTGCTAGACAGGGGTCCATGGAAGTAAATATTGTGGGAAGAAATATCCAGGGAATTGTTATGGCTAGGCTTGTATAGGCCCTAGGGCCGATAGCCTAGTACCAACCTATGAACCTAGGATAAAGTTTTACCTGTCAGAAATGCAGTATTATGGCTTACATGCAGGAGGATCTGTGGACATGGCTGACTTCAGGTAATATCCGCAATTACACAGCAAGTTTTGCAGGCATCACATTCTTCTGAGAATAGGTAATGAGGTTCATTTATATGTTCCTAATTAAGTACTAGGCTAGCTGCCCTTGCAGGCAATTTTAAGCATTGCCAAGGGTTTAAATTAACCTATCATATTTAGTATTATATTGGCATTACTCATCCCATAGTCAGTAATTATAAATTACGCCTAGTGATAATAAATGAGATCATATCATACATAGTCTGAGAGGCTCATGCATGGGAAAAAGCATTTAGGACATACTAGTAGTACAGAAGGCAGACCTGAGATAAATTTTCTGTTTCCCATCCATATATCCAAGTTGTGCTTCAATATAGTTGGGATGAGCTTTGTTTTATGTGGATGAAAGTCTGTTCCATATCAGCAGTATCATTTGTGAGATAAACCTGTTACTTCAAACCATTCTGATGATGTTACTGTAAATGTTTAATTCCCTAGACTGGGTATTACTGATGCCATTTGTCTTGCTGATGTGCAGTAAATACATCAGTACTAGGTTGGAGGATGCCTTGTATGCCAGACACAGGTCACCACTTGGCAATCTATAGGATACTGATTACAGTGACTGGGCTTTCAGTCAGTCCATACAGACATATTGTTTAGGCCTTGTGTTCTTTCAGTAATGTATCTCTCTGAGAATTCCAGTTGTTGCATGTTTCTGGATGGATAGATGCCAAAGGTTCATAGTTATATACTAAGTTAATGATGACCAAGGCATTTATAATACTAGATGTGCAATCCAAACCAGTTGTGCCCCTGTGTATGATGGACATTTATTAGGAAGTTTCTAGAAATTATGTGAGAGGGCATGTTAGTTTGGGCATTACTGTCTGTCTCTGTCTATCAGAGAAAGAACATGGAGGCCAGACCTAGGGAAAGTTTTCAATTTCCCATCCACTGGTCAAGGTTACACTTAAATAGTGTTAGGGATGAACTCTGCTTCACATGGATGGGGAACCTATTCCAGAGAATGGGATCCTCTGAGGCACATATCTGTCTCATTAACATGTCTTAATTATGTCACAAGCAAATTTTAAATCCTTGGATATAGTGATTCTGATGGTATTGCTGTTTGTTTTTTGGATGTGCAAAAGGTCCATCAGAGCTGGATTTGAGGACGCCTTGTATGCCAAGCATAGATAGCCTCTCAGTAACCTGCAGGTGACAGAGTATAGAAACAGGGTTTTATGGCAATCCATATAGGAAAGTGTGTTTATACCCTGGAGTCTCCTGGGAAGGAACTTTTGTGGGAGTTCCAACTGTTGCAAATGTGGCAATATATCTTCCTGGATCCACTAAGAGACAAGGAGGTCATAACATCCCTGTACTCCTCCCTTATCAGACCCATTATTGAGAATAATGCCCCTTCAGCATGTAACTTGCCAAGCACAAGCAGCAGTTGGAGACACCACAGAGGTTCCTGACCAGGAAAATCCAGGGTCTCAAACACCTATCTTATACAGATAGGCTAAAAGCCCTGTCCCTCTACTCCATCTCATACAGACTGCTCAGAGGTGACCTGTGTCTGGCATACAATGGCATCTCAGACTGAGCCTTGATGGAGTTGCTGCATATCTGTAAGTCAAACTCCACTCACACAACCTGCACGCAAGTTCTCAACCTGGTCTGTGACATTAATAGAACCTGTTGGTGTGACAGAGTTGTGTCTCAATGACTCCCCCATCTGTGGAATATACTTCCTCTCCATGTAAAGCAGAGTACCTCACTAGCCCTCTTTAAGAGAACCTGGATGACTGTATGGGAAACAGAAAAAATACCCCTGAGATCCCAGCTGTATACCTGCAGGACAGGGAAAACAGGTGCTAACTTTGTGGGAATATGGGTGAAATTCTTGGTTAGACTTATAAGGGCCTCTGGGCCAATAGCCTTTTATCTTCCTATGTACCAGTGGATGCCATGCCATTACTTATAAGTTGGACAACATAGAGTGATTTTCTTACTACCTCAGTCACATGTTGGCAAAAGGCCAGATTACTGTTTATATATGTTCCCAGATCCCGACTATTGGGTCAACTGTTATGTGTGTCTTATTGATAGAGTAATTAGCCTGGGTAGCAGACTTCCTAAAAGACACTATAATATATTTCTTGGTATTGAGTTTTAGTCTTTGATTTTGGCATCAGTCATTTGTCTCTATTAGACCCTCTTGGAAAATGTTTGTGTCACAGGGGCAATATATGATAGCTCCCAATTTTCAGTCATCCTCAGACTTGGTCAGCCAATGGCCCTTGACATTAGCCTTTGCCTCCATGAAGATGATGCCATATAGGAGAGGTCCCAGCATGGAACCCCTGAGGTACCCTACTGGTGACCTCTCTCTTAGTGGAGGTACTATCACCAATCCTGACTTCCTGAGTCCTATCTGTGAGCCAGCTGAAAATCCAATGAGTTATTAGGGATTTATGCCCTGTTCAGTGAGTTTGTCAACTATGCCCAAGTGGCTTGTTGTATCAAATGTCTTAGCCAGGTCCAGGTATGTGGTGTGCACATTTTTCCTTTCATTCATTGCCTTGGTGACCTTCTCAAAGAAGTCCACCAGGTTTAGTAGGATTGATCTTCCCAGATAAAGCCAAACTTGGTTGGGTATAGTGTCTGTAGGTTGTTTATGTCTTTGTTGATCATTTCCATGACAATTCATTCTATGGTTTTCCAGATTAGTCAAACTAATAGGTCTGGAGTTTCTGGAGCTGGTTGATTGCCCACCCTTGTGAAGTGGGATAACTGTTGCAATTTTCCTTTTTCATGGTACAAAGCCTGTTTTGAGACTATAATTGAAAAGTGACTTGAGTGGTTCTGATAATTCACATGTCCAGCTATTTAGGAGGCATTCCAAGATATTGTTGGGGCCCACTGAGGCTGTGTTTTTGGCCTTAGTGAATTCTGCCAGGAGCTGGTCCCTATTAATAGTTGGGTGGGGGGGTTATACTAGTAGGTATTTCATGGAGGGAGGTGAGGGTTGGGGATGACGTTTGAGCAAAATTTGTCAGTCAGTAAATTTGCCTTGTAATTCTGCTCTGTGAAGGTAGCACCACTGACCAACAGTTTGACACACTGATGTGTGCTGCCTTTGAGGTTTTGGATATATCTGTAGAAGGCACTGTGGTTGTCTTTAGCCTATGAGTCTATCACAACTTTGTAATTAGCCTTGTTGAACTTAATTAGTCCTCTGACTTTTCCTGCTTAGTTTAATTACATTGTGCCTATCATTATGGAAGTTGGTGTTCCTGATTTTAGCCATTACGTTTTTCCTTTTGTTGTATACCCTATTAAGGTTAGGATTCCACCAATGTGGTTTGCTTTTAGATTTATTTTCAGCTTACATCTTGTAGATAAGTAGCCTCTATATAGCCATTTACTTGGTTGTAGAGGGTTTCTGTGAACAATTCTGCAAAGGTTGTTATGAACTCAGGGTTATGAGGGGACACTGAATTTTGATACACTATTGCTTAATAAGGGGTAGTTTGGTTTGGAATAGCTCCTAACTGGTATAGGGTTTGCTGGGGTTACCAAGCTGATTTTTATTTCGGAGACTTTTGGGTCCCATTTCACTTGTGAGGATATGACAAAGGGGGGAGGTAGTAGTGGATGCTCAGTGCTCTCCCTTATTGATGAAAACCAAGTCTAGTATATTTGAAGCTCTGGTGGGTGTCCACACTATCTGGTCAAGGATATTTGTGTTAATAAAGTCCAGAAATCATTGTGCATGTGAGTATGAGACAGTGTATGTTTCACAGAGGGGTAGTTAGAGTCTCCTGTGAATAGTGCCTCCAGTAGGTCTAGGCATGAGCGCTGGGATTCTAGGTGCAGAGAGGGTGACCTATAGCTTGCTAGGATATGGTATGGGACTTTGTCTGTGGTGATTTGCAAGTGGATACATTCCAAGTTATTGTCCTGTTTAACCAACTTAGAGTTAAGGTTGCTGCTAATGTTAACTGAGACTCCTCCACCATTTATCACTGTCTGTGCAGCTGATGATCTAAATGTGTGGAAGGCACTGAAGCCTTGCACTGACAGAGTACTTTCTGTGGATTTTAAACCATGTCTTGGTAATGGCACAGATGTCTATATTCTCCAGAGGGAGGAGAACTTGTAGGGTGAGGAGTTTCTTGTTTAGGCTCCTAGCATTGAGCAGTAACACCTTTAGGTCTCTATGGATTTTGATATTATACTTAATTTATTTATGTTGGATGTATGTTAATTTGATTACCTATTTCTTTTTTAGCATGTCAGAGTAACCTGGGAAATACTCCACCCCATGATATGATGCCATACCACAGATGAAGTTATGAATTACTAGCTGTATTTTTATTTATTTATTTATGTTCTGGTCAATCTTGTATTGTATTTCTTAGGATCATATAAAAGCACAAAATTCCTATCTCTTTTATATGTAATACTAAATTTACCTTTACATTTGTTATTTTTATATGGTGAGTTAATAGGTATGCATTGTTTGCAGATTATGTAAGCGCACACATAAGCAGGTTCTCACACACACACACACACACACACACACACACACACACACACACACACACACACACACACACACATGCATATATGTACATATAGAAATCACATACAAGAACAAACAGACACTCAGAAACATGCACATGCAGGCATTCAGATACACACACACAAACATACACGCATGCATATATGTACATATAGAAATCACACACAAGCACAAACAGACACTCAGAAACATGCACATGCAGGCATTTAGATATACACACATGCACACACACACACACACACACACACACACACACACACACACACACTTGATGAATACATATTTTTACAAGAATTTAATATAAAATTATTTTCACATATCACATCTGAGTTTTGTGCTGCGGCTATTTAACGGGATCTACTTGCTTTTACTCTGCCTTAAACCCAGACAGGTAATTATGGAAAGGTTATGGATACAATTCTAAGATGGGACTTAAGTGCACAGTTTAGAACACGTGGAAATCCATAAATGCTCATCTTATTTTGACAGATGTTACTCTAATTCTTGACAGGCCCAAGACAATCACTAAGGCACTTATGCAAACATTCACATGTTATGCACACAGCAAATGCACTACTGGTAACCACATATTTAAATAAGCATTTTTAAAGCAGGATATAGTGCAAAATGAAAGATTTTTACTTTGCCATATTTCTAAACTTTAAATAAATGTGTGGTGATGCAAACTGTTTTATTCTGCATAACCACAAATTATTTTTAATCAGTTTACTCTGTATAAATGATATCAGTTGCAGAGCATGTGCTAAAAATGTACACAGACTATTTGAATCAGAAACATATTAAGCAGCAAGATATTTTATGGTATCTCATCAATAAGGAATATATGAAATATAGATTTCACAAAATACCAGTTGTGCATTGTTTGATATGAACATTGCACTCTCTGATTAACCTTAATGGTATCACAGTCATTGCAAACATAAACATGTTAGCAAATATAGTGTGGAATTACTGAAAGCAAAATGGAGGCTTCAGTCCAACAAATTCTTGTTGATGGTGTCAAAATAATATTTTTCATCAAGTGCTACCTATTTCATTTTTAATATCCTGTGCCACTTATACTCTGAAAAGAAGGCCTTACCCAAAGGAATATTCCGGAAGAAATGTGAAGACAGTGTAGACAGAATGATGAGTCAGTAGATGAGGGAATCCTGCTAGATTCCCTCAAGAGCTGGTGACTCATTGTGTGAGCTTCAGGAAGTCAAGTTACTTCTCTCTGCTTGTGGCTTTCTATTTCTAAAAGGCACTAGATGGGGAATTTTTCTATAAATGAGAGGTTGCATGCCAACTCGTCCTAGCTGGCTAATTCATTGTAGAGCAAATCCAAGTGATGTTTGTTTTATGGATGGATTCATTCTATCTTTATCAGTTAGATGGCTCAAGAAATGTTAATCGTTTCCAGTTATCTGGAATGTTAATATAACACCAATGCTTTAGCTGTTATTTCCCAGTCACTACAACTGCTTGACTCATTTATATGCATTACCGCTTAGTTATACAAGAAACAATAAATACACAATTAAACTGTAAAAAAACATAAAGGTTGTACATGAAAAATTATCTTAATATGCAATGCGCTTAGTTGAAAGAAAAATAATCTAAAATTCTTGCACAAATGTTTTTAATTTATTTAAAAAAAATACCTAAAGCCCTTATCACAGCTAGAAAAAACTGATGATTTATAACATTGCTAACTTTACAATTAAAACTGCTTTTTCCCAATAGCACATTTTAAATAATCAAACTCCGTTTTGCAGCCATAATTTCATACCTTAAGTAATCAGTTCACTTCATTAGGCTGTCACTCCTGTTTGTAGTACTGAGATAGAGGCAACAATGGCAGTGGCTGACAATAAATTCTTAGAAACACATTGCAAACATGCCTTTTATGATATAAGACAATGCTTTTTTTGTTTGTTTCATTGAACTGCTTGGCACAAAAGGTAGAAATCTGTTGATATTTCCCTAACATGCTGCTTATTTTACAGCTGAAGAAACTACATTTGTGAGAGGTACTTTATAATAGACAACTGAATTGTTAATGTTATTACAGTACCTGGTTAGGTAATATACTTTCATCTTTTTCCCATGAATTGAGATGAAGGCTAGGGGAGTTACAACTGCCTTCTTCTTAACTCTGAAGAATTAAGAACCTCCTGCAAGTGGTTAAAGTTAAAAAAAAAAAAGCTTGAAATTCTCATACATTAGAAAACTGACTTAAAATAAGAAGAAATGGGTGCCTTACTGATTAACCCCCTAACAGCTGTTTTCCGGTTCCCTATTATATGATCGAATACGCATTCTTTCGAATGTGTCTTGATTGAACTTGAAAGCACGAAACAGCAAAATACCGAAACAGCATATAAGCAAATTCTTTCCCTGGGAAAGAAATCGCTTGGCCGCTTTCATTATTTTGCCATTTTCGTCACTGTAGTGTGATCCCAGAGTTGGTATATTTAAGTAGGGGGGGTGGGTGGCATGGGGGGGGGGTGAAGCCCCCCACCTTATGTAATGTTTTAAAGTTTTTTTTTTTTTCTTTTTTAGAACAGTGATTTTTTTTCCCTGGGAAAAAAAACAACGCTGTTCTAAGTGTTAGGGATGGTAAGCTTTTCCTTACATGGGGTCGATAAATCAGTGTTCACTTTTTTAAGCATTTGCTGATTTAATATAGACCCTGTTTTCCATAGAAAATCACTTACAATGGAATTTTTAAGTGTGAATCAGTACTCGTTCCATTCTTTTGGAGATTTTTCCATTCTTCATATTTGTGAGACCATTCAGCTGGTTTATAAAAGGGGGGTTTCTCCCAACATGTGGGAGTGCAGGTGGGCTTGCTTTTCTTCATAAATGCTTACATTTGAGAGTAGGGTTGGCATAATTGTTAAGATTTTCATCTCACAGATACAAGGTATAGAGTTTGATTCTGATCTCTGGTTATTGGCTAGGTTTGTAGCAGTCTGCGGACATTGCATTCTATTTACCTATGAATTTATGACAAAATACACAAAACTAGTGAACACTAATTTGTATGCATCATATATGTGAGCCTGTCAGCTGACACAGAGGGTTAAGGCTGTAAGCTGCAGTGTTGGTGCAGGTTTAATTCCATCACTCCTCATTTGCCTACAGTATTACCTTGAGCAAGTCATGTAACTAGACATTGTCCCTGGATTGTTTTTGAAAAGGGACCAAATGTCCAGTGGGGGTACATGGTTAATAAATGGCTATTATTATTATTAGGGCTGAGAGTTGGCGTAAATGTTAAGGTGGTTATCTCAGTGGCACAAAGTACAGTGTTTGATTCTCACCTTTGAAATAAATTTGCTAGGCTTAAAATGGCTCACAAGGACAATTAGCCTAGTTCCTACCCAGCAGGCAGTAGTGTAACTAGGGAGGGGTGGGAGGAACAGCTGTCTAAGCAGCAAAGTGTTAGGGGCACCATCAACTAATCCCAATCAATCTTTAATGCATATCATCTTCTAAAACCCAGTATTGCATTTGCACTCATATATGAGCACTGTAGCACTCCATGTGTAGTCTGAACTGTAGCAAGCAGTTTGCTTCAGTTTAAAAGTAAAAAAAACAAAAGAATTTTTTTTTTTTTATTTAACTAAAACCTGAGCACTGTAGTGTCACATGCAGGATATAAACAATAGCAACTGCTTGCTATGATTGTTGTAAGCAGTTTGCAACACTTTAAAGGAAGATTTTTTTTCAACTCAAACCTGAGTGCTATAGCACTTGGTACAGGCAGGGAATAAACTGTAGAAACTGTTTGCTACATTTGTAGCAAACAGTTTGCTACAGTTTAAAAATATTTTTTTGTAACTCAAACCTGAATGCTGTAGTACTCAGTGCAGGTAGGACATAAACTCTAGAAACTGTTTTTTACATTTGTAGCAAGCAGTTTGTTACAGTTTAAAAAAATATTTTTTTTAAACTCAAACTTGAGTGCCATAGCATTCCATGCAGGCAGGGTATAAACTGCTATTTTTTACATGTGTAGAAAACAATTTGCTACAGTTTAAAAGAAGATTTTTGTTTTTAATTATTTTTTAGAAGAATAATTTTTTTACTCACTTAAATGTGGAGGATTAGAGGCAGAGTATGGAAATTGGACCTGAATAGCTAGAACAAGAGGGAATTGGAGAGCATCTGCCACCTAGTTGGTGGGTGCCAGTAGAAGGAACAGACATCAGACATTTTTTTTTTTTGCTCTTCACTTGAATAGCTGTGAGGGGAAGGTATGTGCAGATTGGGTATTGTCTGTTTTAAGCATCCTACAAGTTTTACAGAAGTCCTTTTTTTGGGGTGTTCTTCACTGGAAGAGCTGAGGAAGTGGGGCACTAGTATATGGGAGCAGAAGTGGGAGCTGGTTGAGCCAGCTATGCTTCTGCCAACAAGGGAAGATCAGCATAAGGGTTAAGGTTTAACTCTGATAAATACAAAGTGCAGGATACTGCCTTTTTATTATTTGCTAAGTTGTAATAGTCTGCAGAGTGATAGCCAACTATGTTATGGAAGCTGGTTCTGAGAGTTAAAGCTGTGAGTCTTAGTTCCTGTGGTATTGGGATTCACTCTTGTAGTCCTAATCTGACTACTGTGTAACCTTAAACAAGTCACCTAACTAGACAGTGGTTTGGGGCAACTGAAAATTTGGACTGGGCTCCTCAATCTTTCCCCAAGAGTGCAAGTCCGGCAACTACCTATGAACCAGAATACTTATACTGTAAAGAAAGGAAATTGATTATAGAAAACATGAGAATCATCTTATGAGACACATTCTTAAAGGTTTGAGAGTTGGCAACTTGGCATAATGGTTAAGGTATTTACATCACAAGCACAAAGTACAGGATTTGATTCTCACCGTAAGAAGCATGGCTAGGATTAAAAAGCCCCCCCCCCCCCTTGGATCATTACCATTGTAATTATATGTTAACCTATTTCATGGACTGATTTCTAGAGCAGTTGCACTCACAAGTTGGTTTCTCAGGGACTTGTAAAACAATGAGACATAGCAGAAGCAGGCATACATTATATAGTGAACAGCAGATCAGAAGCAAAGTAACTTTAATATGTAGATTTCATAAGTGATATTTGTCTTATTTTGTTAATCTCTCATCATTGTTACATTAGATGCACATCTGTGTTGTTATTTAGCCTGGTTTCCTTGAAATGCAATGTATTTCGATCAATATGTGAACTAAGTAATATCCTCAGTCTTTCTTTAGCAATTCTTGGAAAAGCTGGAGCTTCACCAAGGAGGCTGGTCAAGGCCTCCTAGACTCTGGAAGGTAGCTGTTACCAACAGATACGTTAGGTGACAATAGTCACATTGGTGCTTGCTATCATTGCTGAAACAAGATGTTAAAAATGTCTCACAGAAGCATCTCTTGCTTTCTTCCTCCTCTATTCAGTAACAATTAATTTGCACATCATCCCAAAAGAGCATCAGTTAAGATGTGCAGTCCTTCGCCCAGCAAAACTACAGGATTTAACTTATTTGTTCTGTTCTCTTCTGCATTGCTAAATAAATAACTTGTACAGTATGTTTTTTTTCTGGTTTATTTTATCCTTTTGTTAATTAAGTAAACCCACTAACCTCAAGCCTCTTTTTGGCTGAGACCTTGGAGTACTGTCAACTTAAGTTACATGCTTAGAGTCACTTAGTAGACAAGCAGAGGGTTTTGAAATTAAGCACTGGACTAAAAGATGAAGCTTTTTAAGACCCCATAACCCTAATCTTCTGTGCTAAATGCCACTTCACTTCAGTCTATGAAAGCAAAATCCTTCTAATACCCTATCCAGCAAAAGAGTAATAGCAAAGCAAAACAAAATGAATAATCTTGTCTGTTCTAATTGTCTGTTTAATTAAATAATGTGTACCTTGCTTTCTGGCTGCAGCCATTCTATAATCAATAACTGTAAAAAGTTAAGGATTCCAAGATCTGTTTCACTCTGATCTTGTACATATGTTGTTGGTTATGTTAAACTAAACACAAATAATCACATGCCTGAACTGGACAATATAAGCCAGATGGCAAGATTAATTTATTCCTAAAGTACCACCTTGTAGTACAAACTTCAAAAATGTCACGATCTTCTGACTGTTTTAAACCTATTATAAAAATCAAAGCTGTGGTGGTGCAGCGGTAGCGTTGTTGCCTCACAGCAAGAGGTTCTCTCATTTGATTCTCGGCTGGAGCGCCTTCTGTGTGGAGTCTGCATGTCCTCCCCGCGGTCGAGTGGCATTCGAAAGACATGCATAGAATGGGCATGCCTTCGTTGAGGGTTGGGCATCGAGCTGGCACCTAGGCACCAGTAAAAAAATCTACTGCCAATCATTAGTGGACCAGAGTTCCACTGTGGTGACCCCTAACCAAGAAAAGCCAAAAGAAAAACAACAACAATAACATAAAATTCAATGCCATGCATTTTAGTCCTGGCTTAAGCAACTTCAGATACAGCTTTTCTTACTCAGAAATTGCTCCATAATATATTTGCTTTATTTTTTTTACTGAGGTAAGGCAGTGATTCATATTGGTTAATATCAGACTCACTCTGAGGGAAGGCAAAAGAAAAATCTTTCATCACTGAATTTTAACAATTAAAAACAGAAAACTACTAAGAATGTAATTCTTACTTAAGTAAAACTGGTTCAGGTTTACTCAACACAGAATCTGCTGCATGGTCATTGTTTTTGACCATAGTTCTTGCTTTCATTTGAAATGTGAACTGACAGTTTTTTCTCATATTTATTAATTAACCAGGAACAAGAAACACCTGACGTTCAACCAGTAAACATCAACTAATGAAGTCCAGCCATTTGGCGGATGAAAGCGCTCAATTTATTAAACTGTGTCTGGTTCAGTTCTTCAGCTGTCTATTTTGTTTACTTATTTATTAATTAAGGAAGAACACTTAACACAAGTGCACTTTTTGGGGGCCAAACCCATAGCACCTGCTGGTCAGGTGACTTGTTCTCAGTTGTTATGGGGACTATTAAAGGCCTTGCCGTATACACTTTTAAGCAGACACACTTAAAAGTTCTTGCCACCCTTTATGAGTACTTAACAGTGCTGACTTTCTAAATCAAGCATAGATGTACATGATAACCCTGGTCTAAATTATGTCTACCATCCAGTTATCAAGACTAGGCTGGGATTTTCATGACTCGAAAAATGAGAGACAATTCTCTAATTGCCTAAGTGAACTTTGTTTTATTTTATATTTTATTTTATATTTCTTTATTTCATTTTTTGTTTGTTTTAGCCATGTTAACTTTCAGTCCTTCAGTTCTAAGGGTTTGATTTAAGTGGGTCTATATTAGATGAACAGAAGTTCATCTTAGCGATCACTCACATGAGCAAAAATTGCGTTACTCAAAACCGCAATTTTGAGATCACGGTACAGCAAAGATGAGAATATTTGCCCTTTCCTCACTGTAGTGCAATCTCGGAGTTGGAATATATATTTAGCAGGGGGGGGGTGGGGGGCACAGCCCCCCACAATTGCAGTTTTGAGTTCCAGGATTTTCGCTCAGCTGAGCGTTCGCTAAGATGAACTTTCGTTAATTTAATATAGACCCGATTTAAGTAGATTATTTACTTATTGTGGCATTTGTGACAGGTGTGGCACTTTTGTTTTAAATTTGTTTTTTTTTTGTAATTTCAATAAGAGAGCCTCCTTAAATGATTACACAAAGTAAATAAAGTTTTGAGATTAGTCATGAACAGAGTTCCCTAATCTTACAGTAGAAAGTATATAATATATTACATGCATTTCATTTATTAATTTTTATTTTAAAGCACTGATTATTATTGAACTCACTAGACTACTTTACATTTTTAAATTTATTGTAAAGAGCTCAGTAAGTAGATTCTGTAAGTTTTTAGGAATGAAGTGCATTAAGGTTTTTTTTTTAGGTGCATAGGTAAGTAGCTAGCTGCCCTTGTGGGCCATTTTAAGCCTAGACAATTTCCCTATTTGTGCCAGAATTAACATATCCTATTTAGGAAGAGATTAGCTTTACACATCCCATGATAGATAATTGTATATTACACCTAATGAAAACAACTAGGTTCATACCATAGATAATTTTTATTTATCATTTGTTTACTGGGAAAGTCCAACTTGAACAAAGTCAATTTTCAGAGGAGTCCCGGGGAGAAATGCTCCAGACGCATGTATTTTGTAACTTGGGAGGAAACCGTAGAACTTGGAGGAAACCCACATGAACATAGGGAGGACATGCAGACTCCACACAGAAAGAATAACAGCTGATAATTGAACAGGAGAACACCCCAGCTGAGAATCAAACCGAAGAACATCTTGCTGTGAGGTAACAACATTACTGCTGCACCACTGAGCCATCCCCAATGAATTTGAAGCGACTCGTCTATAAGATAACAACATTTAGGAGCTGTCTCTGTCCATTAGTAGTACAGGTGGCAGTCCTGCAATAAAGTCCTGTTTTAACTATAGTTCTTTGTTTACATGCATCTGTGTGAAAGAGTGGTGGTTATTCTAGTTTAATTATATATTTTGTTAGTTTAAGATTACTTTAAGCAGTTAGAACTGGTGTCTCTTTTACTGCTCATGTCATATTCAGATTAGGTAATTGCAGCCAGCATTTTATATTTTATTTTATTCACTTAAAATAATGAATTGTGTCTCTGAATTGAGTTTAGGGGGTCTACTGCAAATGCTTGTATGCTATTTGCTCATGGCACACGTGCTCACTGCCATTGGATTGAAAATGCATGTGTTCTAACTCACACTTATTCATTATTCTGTAGCTAGTTAGCTTTTGGAAAACTCTGTCCTACAAAACTGTATAGCTCTACTAGAACTCTAACCCGAAAATACCCTTCTTGCTCTCTAACCCTAAAACTCATTTTCTTTTCCCTACACATAAATCTCCCTCCTGCTTCCTAGCCATAAGACGCCCTTCTCACTCTCTAACCCTGATTCCCTTTTCACTCAATAACCCTGACTCCCTTCTAACTCAATAACCCTAAGACTCCCTTCTCACTCACTAACCCTAAGACTCCCTTTTAACTCCCTAACTCTAAGACTCCCTTTTAACTCCATAACCCTAAGACTCCCTTCTCACTTCCTAACCCTATGACTCCCTTCCCACTCCCTAAACCTAAAATCCTCCCTCAACTCCCTACAACTAAAAGTCCCTATATGAACAGTGCCTTAAACTACACTCTCCCTACCCCACCCCCTTTCCATTGCTGCTGCATTTACCTTGCTCCATCTCCAATAATGCCTTCAGGTAAACTGTAGCAGGCGCTTGCCTGAACTCAGTTTCAAACACGAGTGACAGCCTATAATAGCTACAAGATGTTCAAGTACCTGGCTTCAGGACAGGAGTCTTTGACCACATGGGTCTCAAGCATTTGTAAAATATCTAACTTTTGGTAGGCAATGTGGTTTTGGGGGGTGGGGGTCAGATGCATTTTGTGTGTATAGTGAATGAGGTTATTTTTTTATTCCAATGTGAACAAGGAATTTGGTGTGTGCTTTATTTTACCTTTTAAATATTGTTTCACATGTGTCTTAAATTAAGTGTAGATTGGGTTTGTTAGGTTGTTTTGGGTTGGACAGGGTGTGTAATGATTTTGTCTATCATTCATGTATGTTTTTGTTTGTACATCATTAAACTTTTTCTTTCATTTTAGCAGGTAGCATATACATGATTGGCTTAGTGAAGTATTAGAAGCATTGATGATGAACCAAAGAATCATAGGAATTTCAAAGCTATTTATTCTTGTGACCATTTATGTCCTACCATTGCAAACTCTGAGGCACAATAATCCTATCTCTCTACTGTGTTTTATTTATATGCTGGTGAAGATTTAGATCCCTTGCTCTGGTATTTGTGGGACCATTTGATTTCTGGTGGTACAAGGGAGTTAGGACCACTTGTTCCCAGATGGCATAGAAGACAAGGCATAAATCTCCCCTCAGGAATCTATAAGACACTGAATAAAGGAGCAGTGCTTCCAGCTTCTCTTTGTAGCTCACTATTTTAAGCCCATGACCTTCCTAGTTAAGAACCTCTGGGATCATTCTAGTTGATTGACATGTCTAATGAGGTACATCCCAAAGGGGGCAATTCAATAGCTGACTTAAAAGCTGAACCTAAAAAATGATGAGTACTTTACATCTGGATTATATATTCTTAGAATTGAGCTCTGCCAAGTGAAAAGGTTTTCTATTATTATCAAATGTACCTCTCAGCTGCCCAGATTTTTGTAGAATGTCCATATTTTTTGTCTCATATTTTTGGTCTGTTCCTTATCAAATTTGTTGTTTTCTAACAAATCACTGTGAACTGAAGTCATACATTTAGGTTTCAGATTTTATAGCCTTAAGAAAATGTATGCTAACATAAAACCTGTTATTGTATTGACTTTCTAAGTTTATAACATCAATATTTATAATCTGTCCGTCTCCTGTGGCCTTTCCCCCCCCCCACCAATATTTTAGGCTTTGTCAAGATTTCTTAAGCTAAGAGGTTGAGAGGTATGTTGTCACATGATGACTGAAAAAGAGAATTATCAACCCATTTTCATTTTGTAGTGGGGTACGCTCTATGCTGTACATTGCAGGGAGGTGTTGTCTACCAAATATGACAATATTGTACTCTTTTAAATTTAATTTGAGCCCTCTTTCAGTACACCAACTACTTATGAGTTTGAATTGTTGATGAAGGGTTTGGGCATCAGAAGGGGATTTGACGATATTCATAGTTTGCAATTAGCTGTAACTTGGTTAGCCAGAGGTCATGATTCTTGCTCTTGAGATTGAAAAAGTAAATATAGTAAAGAAGGGTCCAGACAATTTGCCATGGAGGACACTACTGGTTATCTTCACACCTTCTGATGAGGTATTACCTGCCTCCTGTGCTGGTCTTACATTGTTTAGCTTGCTGCCCATCTTAACACATAAGAGTTTTGTTTTAGAGCATTAAGCTTACTTTCAAGCCTGCATGGGGTGCAGTGCTAAAATACTTGGCCAGATCAAGATATGACATGTGGTTAGCCTGATCATTGTCAATAGCCTGAATAACTCTCTTATGGTAGTTAAATTGATTCATTAGGCAGGATCTTCCCTTGATAAAGCCATATTACTGAGGTTCATGGTTAATAAGGGCCTTGATATTATTGATTATAAGGTCAGTTATAATATGTTCCATGGCTACTCACATGAGGGACATCAAGCCGATATGTCTGTAATTTTTGTAGTCAATGGGAGAGCCACCTTTATGGGAGAGCATTACCACTGCATGCGCCAAACGTAATGTATAAAAACCTGCAGCTAAACTTTGGCTAAACAGCATGAGGCATGGCAGCTTAACAATATTTACTAAATAACCAGGTACATTGTCAGATTTTATATATATATATATATATATATATATATATATATATATATATATATATATATATATATATATATATATATATATATATATATATATATATATATATATATATATATATATATATAATGGGGGCTGTGCCCCACACCCCCTACTTAAATATACTAACTCTGAGGTCGCACTACACAAACAAACACACAAAAACACCACTACACAAGTTACATTCCCCTCACACAGACACATCACACTAACAAAACACACGAACACACACTAAAGCCCCTACCCAACACCCATAAAACACAAATACTTACCTACATCTCCAACCATCCACTCACACACTGCAACACCAGAACCGTTAATTCAAAATCCCTGAACTTTGGGATTTTTAATTTCGTGCTTCTAGGGTTTCGGTATTCTGCACTTTCGCCTTTCTGGTCTCGGGTTACTGAAATTCGGGATTTCAGTAGTTCGAGCTTCTGAAGGGAACCCATATATATATATATATATATATATATATATATATATATAGATAGATAGATATGCATGTATATATGGGTCTAGGACACATGCTCGACTAGCATGTGTACGAATCACAAAACATCGAACACACATATACGAAAGCACTTAACATCGAAAAGCGCTTCCGTGTATGTGTAGTTCAAAAAAAAAATCTACGTTTATGCAGGGGGGCTTCGTTCCCCTGCACCCCCCATACTTTAATATTCTCACTCCGAGAGCGCACTACAGTGGGGAAAAGGGAATTTTCCCTTACCCACACTGTAGTCCGATCTACGAAACAGGCACACATACACGAAAGCGCTTTTCGATGTTAAGTGCTTTTGTGTATGTGTGTTCGATATTTTGTGATCCGGACATATGCTAGTCGAGCATGTGTCCGGATCCCATATATATATATATATATATATATATATATATATATATATATATATATATATACACACATAGAGAGAGAGAGCGAGAGATAAATATATATACAAGGATGTACTTCCCTTAATTTTAGCTGTACCACTAATTAAGACAAATTTCACTAGGGAAAAGATAAGGCACTGATCATTGTCCTTGCAAAGTAAATGACTGGTTAAAATTAAATTAAGTTTTCTGATTAGCCCTCTGATGTCACAGTATTCTGTATACCTATATGTAAATGGTACTTTATAACATATCTCTTTATGTGAATACTCACATATTTTTTTTATTAAACTAAAAAACGTGCATTTGCTATTGATTCAGGTCATAGTCGAAATGGGACTATGGTCCAGTACACGTAAGCTTTTAAAGAATAAATAACATTTTAATAAATCTCTACTCTCATGAGTCAATTGTTTATTTAAAGCATATTTAAGCTATGTAGACAGAACATTATAAGATGCTTAAGTCTCAGTCTAAAGGAATTCCTGTATGTATTTTTTGTGCTTTAAACTGCTTATTAGTTTTGATTTGCATATGACCTGTATTCTCATTTATGGACATGAGCAAATCTTGGTATTTACCAAAAAGCTTTTATGTAAGTGAATTTTCTATCCACTTACAGCATGTCCCTGCTAACACATTCTACTACAGTATAAATTAGACACCCAGCATGTTGTCTGCAGATGCTTATAGTAATGGCTCACTCTCCAGTAATGAATAACTCCCTGTAATTCTACACAGTCTTAAACATCTGTTCCTTACCATCTTCTCAATGAAGCATTTAAAAGCACACGTAGAAAAGATAGCTTTGGAGAGGCACTTGTATAGTAAGCTTCTCCACCATTAGAAAGCATACAAGCATTCACTATACATTCATTTTGAGGTGACATTAGAATAAATCATTTCTGTTTTGAGACCATTATCAAGAGAAAATTAAATATGGATCATATTTTGAACAAAATTTAGAAAATATCCCTCTCTGATCTTTAATGAAAGAGTAATTACAAAGTTACTGGGCAGGGAATGTTCTCTAGGTGGGCTGCATTAGGGTGTCAGGAGTGCATAGCCTTCTGATATCATTCTGATACTTACCTGCCAATGTGTTTCTTGCTAATCACCCACATCAGTGCTGTTCAGGTGTAAATTTTGTTAGAGATCATTGTTTGTTGCATTAGCATAACCACAACATGTCACCGGAAGTTTGAAATGTATCAAGATATGGATGCTATGGGATAAGGGAGTCAGTGATATTATAGACCAGACTAATCACAATTATGTGGGCAAGCAGTTTTGGGAAATTAAACAATTGAGTGCTGATTTGCTGACTGGAAGGGAAGATGGAAATCATAACACTGACACTTGGGTGAGGGTAATTTTAGAGCATAGGTTCATAGGTTCATAGGTTCATAGGTTGGTACTAGGCTATCAGCCCTAGGGCCTATACAAGCCTAGCCATAACAATTCCCTGGCTATTTCTTCCCACATTATTTACTTTCCTGGACCCCTGTCTAGCAGGGTGACTGACGTGATCCCTGGGGTGAATTTCCTTTCTCCCATCCAATCGTCAAGGTTCCTCTTGAAGAGGTCCAAAGAGGCACTCTGCTTGACATGTATGGGCAATCTACCTAGGGCACACCTATCAATATGCCACTATAGACTAGTAGATTGTGAGAGATGTAAATGGGTAGGCTGTAATGGAGGCAATCATTAAGACCATGATATGTAGCAGTCAAGATGTCAGTCACTCCTGTGAGACTGGGATGCACAGGGAATTCAGGATTGTAGTCACTGACAGTTGATGGGATTGCAGATGGCTTTGATCGCTCACAGGATAGGTGTCCGGGGCAGGAGAGCAGGAAACATTGATCACCACTGGTATGTTTATGGGACTGCAGGAATGGGTTTGATGGTAGGTTACAGTCAATTTGAGCATGCCTGGAAGGGGGTTAATGCAAGGCACACTGATTGCTTAGATGAGGAAGATACATAAATGTGTGCTAATTTGATTAGTAAGAGAATTGGTTAGTTTTGGATGGCATGGAGTAGTGATGAATACAACTCATTATTTCAGTGGGGATTAGTCACATTCATATTTCTGGCAATCAGACTTTGAGGGTTTGTATGCTCTGAGTGATGCCAGACCCAGAGAGAGCACATGGGTTTTGATCAGCTGGTCTCCCTCTACTACCATTTTATATATCATGTGGTGGACATATACCAAAACTATTAGTCTTTACCCCACACAAGTGGTGTCGAGGGATAAAGCCCTGAATAGAACCATCACCTCAAATCTGTCTGCTGGATCAGGAGCCTGATGGTGCATGCAAGAAGGATAGGCAAGCCCATCCTTGAGGGAGGGGCACTAGTTATTGCCTGGATCATTGTGTTGTGGTGAGAGGGTCTCAGAACATGTACACATCATGATATGGATGCCGGGTGCTGGAAATATGTGAATGTGGCCACCCATTCTGGTAGTGGCAGCCTTTAATGACATACTTGGGGTATACAAACTCATGGACTGGGAGATTTAGCCAGTCCTTTTGGTAACACACTTGCTTATATCACCAAAACAGGTGGTGTTAGTTCATAAAAATAAAAAAGCTCTCATTGCTGGGATGCTGATGAGAGCATGAATCACTCTATGGCTGTCTGGATGATTTATCTCCCCCTCACCAATGACTGAATGGAGGCTTGATGGTTAGTAGGCACAGGAGCAAAAATTACATAAAAAGCATTTTACTTTCAGAATCCTGTCCCTCCACCTCTGCATATACTTAAGGATGCTTTGCATGCGATTACTGCAACAGTGCTGAAGCATGTGGAGGGTTAGCTGGGAAAATACTTTCAGAAATCTTTGATTTTCCATTCCAGAAATATGCCTAATAAAAGCACGTGGGAAGGAATTTGTCCAGATATAAAGTGTTCTTGAATTGTAGTGACAGTGCTTAATAGACGTAGCAACAGAATATTTGTGTGGGATTTAATATTAGGATCAAAAGTAGCCATCATTTAGGTATATGTTTGAATATCTCCAGTAAGACTATCAGTTCACCCCTGGATTAGAACCCCTGCCCCTTATGGATATGGGAAACATGTAAATGTTCCAACATATTCTTGTTCAGCTTGTCTCTGGGTAATTTGTAAGCAAAATATAAGGACTAGAAACTACAATGGAATGTAAGGTTAAACTTTTTAAAATCCTTGCAGATCAATAGCCAGGTAAGAACCTATGAGCCTATAATACTTGCTTGATACATGACAAATGAGTAAAACACATGATCTCTATTAACAATTTGGACTCACCTAGAAAATACTCCTGTACTTAGTATAGTTCACAAAAAAAAACAATCAAATAAAATTATGAAAAAATATAAACTATTCCTCAAGTACAAGGTATTGTAGTGGTATTTTTTCCATGACAAAATGTTTCATGGCTCCCAACAGAACATGTAAATTATAAACAAACAAACCAACGTGTTCTTACACAAGAAACAGTCACTTTTAAATAGTATATTATTCACGAATGCATGATGTTACAGGAAATTATGTCAGTCTGTATTTCCTATTTATGTGACTATTGTGATTTTTTATTTGACTTTGATGATGCCTGGATTGTAAAAAGTGAAAGCGCTAAGTCTCTGGTGATTTTATCACATTAAAGTGACCTTTTCTTGTGTAAGAACACATTGGTTTGTTTTTTACTGTATTCACCACACTGCTTCTGCATTTGTGGCTGCAGTCTGTTTCCTAGAACATGCAAATTGTAGGCTATCTATCCTGCTGTGGTGTCTTAAGGAACGCTTTGGTCCTGCTTTCTCTTCATGCTCTTAGCTTAATTTTAACATAGTTACGACCACTGACTAAATTTGATCAAATGGGCATATATTAACTTTTCTATACACATTGGAGGAATGCCGTTTCTACTGCCCATTGAAGAGGCTTTGCTGCTGCTCCCCATAAACTACTATAACCAGTAATTTCCTCATGGTTGTTTGGAAATCTAGGGCTCCATTAGAATCTCTTCAGAAATTCCAACAAGAATTTCTATTGATATTAAAATGAGAATAGCTTCTGTCAGTGGAAGAAGAAAGTACAGTAATGTAAGTTGAACTTACCATAAAAGTAGATGTTGGAATTATCACTGCTGCAGTAGCCTTAGCTATATTTGTTATATCCTTCTAAGGATATAACAGCTGTTCTGTTTCTACAGCTTCAAGGTAACATCCACACAACCAAACTTTCAAGCAACTGAAGCTGAGCTGATGAAAAGACAAGCGAATGTACAGAACACTTTAGAGTTTTCCTGCCAGCAGACAGAGGGAGGCTGAGCCCTAAAAGGACAATACTAGAAATAACAAAAGTATAAATAAATAAATATAAATACTGGCATAAAAACATACCAAAAACAAGGGGGGGGGGTCGCGGCAGGGAGTAGCTACTGCAGCAGCAATCATTCAAACTTCTACTGTTATAGTATGTTCAACATGCAAATGTACTATGTTCTTCAAATTGATCACTGCTGCAGTAGCTTTAGCTATATGGGTAGATTACCATAGCAACATATATTTGAGAGGAGGAAGCAGAAGGGTCCAGGAGTCCCTGAAGAATGGTCCTAGCAAAGCTTGATCTAGACCTAGAGAAACAACCAAGCTTATAGTATATTGTAAAAGTATGTATAGAGTACCAAGTAGCAACGCCTAGAACAATTCTAAGATCCAACCATTTCCAAAAAGCCATAGATGAAGGCAAGGCCCTGGTAGAGTTGGCCTTGACCCTGCCTGAAATAGATTTGTCGTGGTGAATAGAAAAAAGGCAATAGCCTTAGACAACCATTTGGAAATTGTCTGTTTGGACATAGGTTGCCCCCTCTTCTTTTCTTCATAAAAATGAACAATTGATCCAAACATCTGAAAAGTTTAGTTCTGTCAAGATAGTACCTGAGGTGTCTGTGGAGATCCAAGGTATGGACTAGTCTTTCTCCCTCATTTTTAGATTCAGGAAAGAAAATTGGGAGATGGATAGTTTGGCTTAAAAAGTAAACTTGGATACCACTTTAGGCATAAAAGAAGCATTAGTCCTCAAAGAAAAAACTGTCCATTTGGAAATGAGGTATGATTGACTCACTGTAAGAGATTGCAACTAACATGCTCTTCTTGCAGAGGTCAGAGCAACCAGTGAAACTGTTTTCCATGTTAAGAGCCTGAAGTCAGACAGATTAGCTGGTTAAAATGGAGAAAGTTTTAGCTTCTCTAGCAGAAAATTAAGATTCCAAGGTGGGACCACCAGTTTGCTTGGAGACCTCTTATGCAAAACCCCTTTCAAGAGTATTTTGACATCAGACTACATTGAAATAAGAGGATCCATGGGAAGACATGCTGAAATGGCTGATAAATGAACCTTGGTAGAGGAATAAGAAAGGCCATAGGATAGTAACTCACACAAACATTGTAAAATCAGAGAACAGCTAGCCCTGAATGGGTTCTGGCTATTTTGCTGATACCAACTAGAATGATTTTCTAGTAGCAGGCTTTCTTGCCTCCATTAATACATGCTGCATGTTCCCCAGAAAATAGGTGCCTAAAAGGAATCAAGACCCTAACATCCAGGCAACCAAATGAAGGTGACTGATGCTGGGGTGTACCAAACATCCCTGTTCTTGTGAGAGTAGATCCATTCTGTGAGGAAGCTTGAGATAATTGACCTTGGCCATTTCCAAAATAAGGGAGAAACATGATTGCCTTGGCAAGAAGGGCTTCACCACAATGATTTAGGAGGATTCCTTCTGAATCTGCAGAATGACTGTGAATATTATTGGAAAGGGTGGAAAGACATTCAGGAACATTCCTGTCCAAAGAAAAGAAAAGAGGCATCTGTCTTCCACATCTTCTTGCATGACGTCCTGGAACAGAATTCTGCCAGTTGATTATTCAGAGTGGAGGTAAAGAGGTCTACTTGAACTCCACATGGATGGATCAAGTAATGGAAGACTCCCTGATCTAGTTTTGATTTGGGGGTGGTCCTGCTCTGCTTGTCTGCCACACAGTTTTGCTCTGATGAAATGTAGGATTGCCTGTAGAGTGACATTGCCCTGCAAAGCTATATTCCAAGCTAACATGGCTGGTCTACAAAGGGAGTATGATGTGGTTACCTCCTTGCTTGGTGATTTACCACATGACTCTGGTATTGTCTGTAACCACTTGAAGAGGTCCAGGAGACTAAAGATAGCTCAGAGCATTCAGTGTTGAGTGTTTTGGTCAGGGAAATCATCTCCTTGAAATTTATCTGCATGCATCTGTCCTTAGTTTCCTTCACCCCCCTGCACTTTAATCCCTCCTGAAACTGTTTCCAAAGCAAAACCGGAAGCATCTTTGGTGACTGACTGTTTTGGAGCAGGAAAGGAGATGGAGAGACCCCCTGCACTTTAATCCCTCCTGAAACTGTTCCCAAAGCAAAACCGGAAGCATCTTTGGTGACTGACTGTTTTGGAGCAGGAAAGGAGATGGAGAGACTTGCAATTAAGGATATCTGTTGTCTTCACCAAAAAAAACTCTCTTCTGACAAACCCCAGTACTGGGATCTGAAAAGTTAAAGGGTGTTGATACTGGGACCAAACAGATTTCAGATATCAATTTATCTTTCTCATGTGGAGTTTTGCCAGAAGTATCATGAGAATCATAGATGCCATGAGACCCAAACTTCTGTGGTATTCCCCGGTAGTGACTGAAGTTTCAGTGGAAAACCTTACAAATAGATCTAAATAAAGATCTAATTTTTCCTGTGGATGCAAAGCTCCTTGAACTGAGTGTCTAGTTGACATACCAAGAACACAATCCTGTATGAGGGAGTCAAGAAAGCCTTATGAATGTTCTCTTGAAATCCCAGCTTGTGCAAGGGATCCCTCACCCAAGACAGAGATACCTAATATTTTGAAAAATAATCTGAAAGTTAAGCAAGTCATTGAAATATGGAAAAACTTGGATAACCTGTAGCCTGCAATGAGCTGTAGTTGGAACTAGACACTTTGTGAACACTCTTGCTGCAGTGAGTAGTTCAGATAGTAAGGCAAAAAATGATAGTGTGATCGAGATACAAAAAAAACCTTAAGAAACTCCTGAATTCTGGATGAATATGGATGCGATGATAAGCATCTTTTAAGTTTAGTGTTACCAGGGAACATAAAAGAGGAAGAAGAGGTAACAAGTCATGAAGTGACATAATTTTGTATTTGGGCAATATCACAAACATGCTTAGGAAAGAAAGATCCAGAACTGGTCTCCAATCATTTTCTTTCTTTGGCACCAGGCACATCCTAGAAAAAAAACCCTTTCCCTGCTAGGAAGTAGGAACTGGATATTTCATTGGGATAGCATGTGATAAAGAACACATAGAAACAAAAGAGTTTGGGATAATTGAAGATTTTCTGGAAAGGAGGAATTTCTTCCCACTGCCATCTGTAACCTTGATAAGTGAGGAGAACGAAAATCCCATGGATAACTTGAAAATGGAGGGCCGAAAATTCTTAGAGATTCCCCTGATAAGCTTGCACCTGTCATCACATTTTTCATTACTTCTGCAGCAGGGGGGCTAAACACCAAATCTCTCCCCGGGGGGGGGGGGGGTAAATTTCATTATTTACATTATTTGGGAGGTTCAAAGAATGCAGCCAGGCAAATGCTTGTAAGACAGTGTCAGTGGCCATACCCTGGAAGAAGTATCAACAGAGTCATACATGCACTGCAGACAATGAGTAGTGACCTGTGTCATACATGCACTGCAGACAATGAGTAGTGACCTGTGTCATACATGCACTGCAGACAATGAGTAGTGACCTGTGTCATACATGCACTGCAGACAATGAGTAGTGACCTGTGTCATACATGCACTGCAGACAATGAGTAGTGACCTGTGTCATACATGCACTGCAGACAATGAGTAGTGACCTGTGTCATACATGCACTGCAGACAATGAGTAGGGACTTGTGTCATACATACACTGCAGACAATGAGTAGTGACCTGTGTCATACATGCACTGCAGACAATGAGTAGTGACCTGTGTCATACATGCACTGCAGACAATGAGTAGTGACCTGTGTCATACATGCACTGCAGACAATGAGTAGTGACCTGTGTCATACATGCACTGCAGACAATGAGTAGTGACCTGTGTCTTACATGCACTGCAGACAATGAGTAGGGACTTGTGTCATACATGCACTGCAGACAATGAGTAGTAACCTGTGTCATACATACACTGCAGACAATGAGTAGTGACCTGTGTCATACATGCACTGCAGACAATGAGTGACCTGTGCAATAGAAAAAGCTCATGTTATTTAAAGCAGATGTTTTTCACAAGAACAGATTGTAGATAAAACATTCCTCATACTTTCACAAGATGTCAGAACAAACGTTAACATATGAGCCTGACAGTTCTGAAAATCGAAGTTGCAGAAGTATACAGTTTTTCCAATAGCTATCAATAATTTTCCTTTCCTTGTTAGACAGAGAAGGATTGGAATTAAGTGCTTTGGAGAAGTAGAGGCAATTGAGGCTATAGCTGCTAGATTAGGTTTGAAAATAGTGTATAAAAATTTAAAAGACTGAAGAACTTTACACATCCTATCTGCCTTTTTAGGAACAGCTGGCTATCAGGAACATTTCAGGCAGTAAGGCACACATCCTCTAAAGCAGACTGGAGAGGAGGGATAGGTGTAGGTCCTGAAAAATTCTTCTGTAATAATTCATAGTATTTTATGAGGATCTGAGAAACTGAAAACATTGGCACATTCTAGCAATAGTCCCAGAGAAAGAGAAACCCCCACAGAGAGAATCAGAAACTAAGCTCTCATCTGAGTCTGACTCAGAAATCTGAGGACAAAACTCAAATATATCCCTGCATCTTCCTGTTCAGATTCAGAATCTTGAATCTCCACAGAAAATGAGGTATCCCTCTATTTTTTTACCAGAAGCTACTCTAAAAGAAGGATCAGTAGCCTAAAATAAACACTGAGAAAGTCCTAGTAAACTATCGCTATCAAAATAAATTTGAGGAGGTGTAAATACATGCTTGGTTTTCTGTTTCTTTTTGCAAGAAAAATGTGGCCAACTATGTTAGTAATGGCAGCCACTGCTTCCCCAGAGATGGGCACACCATTCTGACACAACAGGGACACCTTCCCTGTTCACTCTCCTAGGACCAGCAAGAGTGGCACTTCCTTTTCACCTGAGGGGGACTCCAACAGCTGCAGAGGAAGTGGCTAACCCCCAGTAGGTGATACACCAGAAGGTAAAAGATGAGTGGTCTGTGGTATTATAAATGGCCACTACAGAGTTACCCAGTTGCAGTTGCAGCAAATTGCTATCCTGCTGCAGTGGCAAAGGATGTTTGCTTAACTTTTTCCTTTTTAGTGGATGGAAGAAGTACCAACCATGTGACCTACAATCAGTTCCTTGGTCGAACCAAAAATGGTGCCTCTTTCTCATGGAAGACAAGCAACAAATGCTTGTAAAACTACCAGTCAACAAAAGCTACTTTTTTTGACAGAAAACAAAACACAGTAAAAAGCACTTTCAAACATGTTGGCAGCCCCACAATGGAAAAATAAACACAATGTCTACACAGAAAATATATCAGTAAGTTTACACTACTATTAAACTTGACATAAAAAAATTAGTGCTCTGTTTAAAAGTACATTACAGTCTCCAGACAGTCCATTAAAACACAATACATCTAGCTTTAAATAACTTTTCTGAAGAGGAAAGTAATAAAACATCAGTAAATATAAGAAAATGGAAGTTTTTTTCCCCAAAGAGAACTTATCTGCCAACAAAGGAAAGCACAAGCCAACCATCGATCCTGGAAAGCCTTCAGTAACAGGAAAGCCCAAAAGGACTTCATGCCCATAATATCTTTTATTCAGCTCTGCTGAAGCTGATTGACAGTTTGGGCATGTGGTGGACTCCCTGAACCTTTGGAAACTGGCTGGTTCTTATATCCTTGGCAGGCTATAACCCCATATATCTAACGCTACTGCAGCAATAATCAATATGAAGAGTATTTACATGTGAGTTTGTCGACAGCTTTTCCATGAATTTAGCAACAATGCAGGCGACATCAAAAACAACTTCTACATTAACAATAGAATTGGGATAGTGAGTTTTGAAATAGATTCATGATCTTCCTACAGGCAAAACAAATTAATGCTGTGCTTTATAGGTTCATAGGTAAGTGCTTAGACTAACTGCCCTTGCAGGTCATTTCAAGCCTATCCAATTTCCCTTTTTGTGCCAAAAATAACCTATCCTATTTGGGTATAACATTATATTACCCCTAATGAGAATAACTGGGAAAAACTGGGATTATACCATGGATAATTTTCCTCAGCCTCAGTGTCTCATTGGAATACACAAGACATGCAACATGGTGTCAAAATGGGATTTAAAGTTGAAGCAGCTCGCAAACCATGAGGCACACAGTTAGAAGTGGAGTAATATCCAGGAGTAAACTCTCAAGTAGGTCAGAGGTTAGTCAAATTTACTTAAATTCATTTCAAATGATTTTCTGTCACCAAGCATGTGGCATAGCATTCAAAGTGTTCAAAATAATTTGAGATGTTTGAAATGTCTCATATAGCAGCATAATATTTAAAGTGTTTGAAATAATCTACAAAGTATTTAAAATGTTTGAAAAGGCTAAAATGTCTGAATTTTTTTGCAATGTCCAACTTTTTTACAGTAACTTAGACTTTTCAAAGTGTCGGAAGTGTACGGAGTGTTCAATGTATTTGCAGTATTAAAGTAAGGCATTTTCAGAGAGGTTTTTGTGCATTTGAGTGAAATTACAAGTACCAAGTCTATACTAATGTTTAAAAGAACTTTGTTATGGCAGTGCGATTTCACAGACCTGAACTGCTGGTGTTTGATAATAATATTGCTGAGAATTGGCGAGTCTTTGAGCGAGAATATGGTATTTTCATACAGGCTGTATGTTCTGATAAAGACTCACGTACAAGAGCATTTATACTTCTCAATTTAGCTGGCTCAGAGGCCACTGAGTGGGAATGTTCATTTATGTAGTCACCTGCCATGTATGTAGGGGAGGGGGAGAACCACCATATTGTGATACAGGCTGAAATGCAGGAAGACCCTGAGTGCTTAAAATGTAAATTAAGAGAAATGTGTAACTCTGAAACTAATATTATAATGGAAATGCATAAGTTTTATACAAGAAATCAAAAATCTGGTGAAACTATTGCAGCATATGTTACTGACTTAAGAAATAAAAAAAAACATGCAGATTTGGTGATCTACAAGAAAAGTTGATAAAATACCATCTTGTATGTGATGTTAATAATGATGCAGTGAGAAGGATTTTGCTTTGAGATAGTGAATTAACATTGAACAAAGCCATTGAGATTGGTCAAATACATGAGATTACATGAAAGTATACAGATATGCTTACGAATGAGAAAAGCATGTTTGCAGTATCTGGTAGTGTGAATGTTGATAGTGTGCAGTAGAAAGTTAAGATGAAAAAGAAATATAAACCAACCACACCCAACTTCACTGTTAACTGTCACAATTCTGGAGGCAGTCATGAACATAAACAGGAAAAGTGTTTAGCTTTTGGTCAGCAATGTCACAGATGTAAAAAGTGGAATCATTTCAAAAGGCTTTGCAAGTCTAAAGTGCCGCGGACTTATGTTAAAAAAAAGTATCCAAAGAAGAAAGCAGATCAGATAGACACTGTAACAAACTCCTAGAAATGTGAGTAAACTTTCTATGTTGATGGTGTCTCTGTGATTGATGAAACAGTTAATACAGTAGGTTATCAGTTGTCAGCAAACAGAAAAATATTCTGTACTGTACAAATTAATGTAGATGCTGAATCTAAGTACAATGTTATATCAGCAGAAATGTTTACTAAACAGCTGGTGAGAAACTTGATTCATCAAAGTGTGCAAAACTAGTTGCTTATGGTGATGAATAGATTCAAACTGATGGCGTAGCAGTTCTTTCATGCCATTCTGCTGGAAAACAGCTATGACTTGCAGTTTTACATAGTCAAAAGACACATACATTTTAGGCCTCAAAGACAGTCTGAAAATGGGACTGATTTAATTTAATAAAGAGGTCCATCACATATCCGGCATGAATTTGGGATTGAGGGTCTTAGATTTTTTTTTAGGTAGTAGTCCATCTACTGAATATATAGTAGAACTTATATATTTCTGTCTGACTCATAATTTTTTGAGTTTAACAATAGTTTATATAGACAGAAACAGGGGACAGCCATGGGTGCAGCTTTTGCCCCCATGTATGCCAATCTGAGCATGGGCCTCTTTGAGACTGAATATTTGTATAGAAATGATTTTTTTCGTAAGTATGTTATTAGGTACTACAGGTTTATTGATGACCTAATATTTTTGGTACAAGGGGGTCAAGATTTAGTTGTAAATTTTGTCAATGAGTTACATAATAATAGATTCCATTTAGAATTTGATGGCCTTAAAATAGGGACCCGAATATCCTTCCTGGATGCAGAGTTGCCAGACGTCCCTATTTGGGCGGGACTGTCCCGAGATCAGCAGCCTGATCCCGAGTCCCGCCCTGCCAGTTTAAATCCCGGCCAGCCTCCGCTTTGTTTGTTTTTTTTTTTTTTTTTTGATTGGCCCGTATACCTGGCATACGGGCCAATCAAAAATCGCTAAACACAGAGCTTCTTGTGTTCCGCATTAAACAGAAGTATCTCTGTATTTAATGATTTTTAATTGGCCCGTATGCCGGTATACAGGCTAATCAAAAATCGCAAAACACGGAGCTACTTCTGTTGAATGCGGAACTGTAATGTTCCGCATTAAACACGAGAAGCTCCATGTGTAGCAATTTTTGATTGGCCCGTATGCCGGTATACGGGCCAATCAAAAATCGCTAAACACGGAGCTACTTGTGTTGAATGCGGAACTGCAATGCATTAAACACGAGAAGCTCCATGCTTAGTGCAGAGCTACTGTTCTTTAATGTGGAACTCTTGGTCTTCACTTGCTGTGAGACATCTTTTTTTTTTTTTGTCCCTACCTGGCTGGTTGGAAATCTGGCAACCCTGCCTGGATGCCACATTGAGTATTGTGGAAGGAAAACTTTTATATACATCAGTTAATAGGAAATTTGAAGAGGGAACACACTTGGTACATGGACAAAGTTGTTACCCTCCCCCCATTCATTAAAGGCATTACCCTTTGCTGAAGTCCTTAGGATTTCTAGGTTATATAATAACGATCATGATTTTAAATGAGAACTATGTTAAAACTGTTGAGATGTTTGGGCGAAGGGGATATAGTAACGAGATGATTGATAGAAGTTGTAAAAATGTCTTTAGATGTAATGATAGAAGGGGAAGTAGTGATGTAAATAAGTTATCCACTACCTCTCTAAATAATAGGGACAAAGAACAGACTGATACCATCTACTTTGTAACCACATACAGCTGTTTGAGTGTTGAAATGGTACAGCAGGTGAGGTATTATTGGGAATATTTTTGTTCCCTTAGAAATGTGGCTGAATAGTTAAAGGAAAACTGGGGATTTCCTTTAGAAGAGGCACAAATATTCAAAATTTTATAGCGAGGAGCAAATTTATTATGCCTTCCATGAATTTAGAACACAGAGTAATATCAAGTGGGACTTCAACTTGTGTAGATGTAAGGCGTGTAGGTTTGTGGTTAGGACTTTTCCACAAATTAATAACATATTTTTAACACTTGGGATCATTTTACATGTAATACTGAGGGCATTATTTACGCCCTCAAATGCCCCTGTAACCAATTTTAGATTGGGGAGACAAAGAGGTCATTTAAAGTAAGGTAGATGGAACATGCAAGGGGTATCAGTAATAGTAAAGAAGAAAGTTCTGCTGCAATGCATTTTAAGAAATTTCATCAGGGCAGTAATGAGGGCTAAAAGGAACAGTGCTAAAGTAAATTAATGTATCTCAATCTGATGTAAATAATTTTAAAAAACAGTTACTATTTAAAGAATCTGTTTATATTTTAAAGTTTGTCACTTTATACCCTTATGGGTTAAATGAAGACCTGAATTGGAGAGTATTAATTTAGTTTCTTCTTTTATTTTATTGCTTAATTTTCTAATTTTTTAATTGTATAAGTAGTTAATTATTGATTGCTGCTATTATATAAAGTGTATGTGTTTCTGAGGTTCTTTACTTTTTGAAGGCTATGGCCGAGATGTCAGAGGGAAAGAGCTTATCACATTAAAGCTCTTGGATCACTGACTGGATGTATTTTATTATTTTTCTGTGTTTGGTAGCTGTTGAGATCCATCACATAAGTCTGAATAACAATGATAGTTTTACACAGAATATTTTTATTGAATATGCTGATATTTTCAAAGATGAGCTAAACTTTCAGTCACATAGTCTATGAAGCTAAACCATGAAGTAAGTCCAGTTGTCAGACTAGCATGGTAGATTCTAGTAACAATGCAGAATAAAGTAAAAGCATAACTAGACAAAATGGTGACTTTAGGTGTTGTTACTCCATTGGAAGAACCAACTGAATGGGTATCCTCCATGGTTGCAGCTCATAAGAAAAGCTCAGATGATATTCGAATATATATTGATCCAAGAGACTTAAACCAAGTACTTAAGCATCCTAATCCTCCAATACATACAGTAGAAGAGGTAGCCACTTTTGTGCCAAATTCCACTGTTTTTTCAGACGTAGATGCAAAAAGCTCTTTAAGGGAAATTTCGCTGGATTGTAAATCTCCACATTCAGTACACCGTTTGGTAGATACAGATTTTTAACAATACCAATTGGAATTAATTCTGCCAGTGAAGTCTTTTAACATGCCATGGAACAAATTTTTTCTGGTTATCTGTGTGCTATTATAGTAGACAACATTGCTGTTTGAAGCAATGGTGAAGACGAACATGATAGAAATTTCAGGAAAGTTCTAGACCATGCACGTGAAGTAAATCTCAAACTGAATCCTCAGAAATGTAAATTATAAAACTGAAAGCAGTTACTTATGTGGGACATTTGTTGACAAGTTCTGGCTTACAACCAGATGCATCTAAGCAAATAGCAATTGTTGAACTGCCAGTTCCAGAGAATGTCACATCTTTACAAAGTTTTCTAGGTTTGGTTAATTATTTAAGAAAGTTCATCCCAGACATGAGTGAGCTTTCTGTACCATTACATGAGTTGGCATGCAAAAATGTAAACTGGTCATGAGTGGAACAACACCAAAGAGCATTTGATATTCTGAAGAAGAAAAAATTGTCGGTCCACCGACATCGAGATATCATGATGTTCACAAACCTCTAACTTTTACTTGTGATGCTTCAAGGTATGATCTTGGCACAGCATGTCTACAAGAAGGCATACCCATCGCTTGGGCATCAAGATCTTTAACTCAAACAGAGATGCATTATGCACCAATAGAAAAAAAAACTTTTGGCAGTAATGTTCGGAAGTTCAAAGTTCAATGATTGTATTTATGGCAGATCTATCCAAATAGAAACTGATCACCAAACAATAGTGACAATTTTGAAAAAGCCAACACATACAGCCCCATCTCGATTGCTGCATATGATGTTAAAATTGCAAAGTACAATTCCAATATTGTTTGTCTAGGTTCCCTTCAAGAAACACATTACACCGAATGACATTTGATGACCTTTATTAAATTTCCATAAACATAAATGTTAATCAATATTCATTCATTTCAACCAAACATAATACAGGTGAAATAACATTCATGTAAAATTATCTTAGGACAGGACTGTGTAAACCTGCTCATCCTGATCAGTAAGCAGCGTCCATACCTCCACTCACCTACTTATGAATCAGCGTACCCGCTCACTTCCATTACCATTTATTGGTACTTAACAACCAGCGTACCCATTCACTTTCATTACCATTTATTGCATTATACCATCAATCCAAAAAGCAGCTTCACCCACATGCTTATATACTTATCAAGCAGCATAACCACTCACATTCATTACCATTTATTGCGTTATACCATCAACCAAATAAGCAGCTTTCTCCACTTACTTATGTACTCAAGCAGCATAACCACTCACTTTTCTTTGCAAACTTATTGAATTGACCATCCAGCACCAAAGGGGGAATAGAAGAGGGCAAATCTGCCCCTCTTCTCCGCCCTGTCCAAACTAAACATACCCATATACCCACTAATAAAAGAGGGCGAGAGGGTGGGTAGCAAGTTCATGCCAAAATATGACTCCTATTCCAGTTACACTTGCCTAACATCCTTTAAGCCCCTTCCTTCCCCTACCTCACTTCCTCCCATACCTCATCCATTTCTATTTAACCCTATCCTCCCAAATCCTACTACTCTAACCCCCACTTTGAAGACATCCCTGGACAAAATGGTCTGTTCCAAACTTCATTTGTCCAGGTCCCCTTAAAGAAACACATTACACCGAATGACATTTGATGACCTTTATTAAATTTCCATAAACATAAATGTTAATCAATATTCATTCATTTCAACCAAACATGATACAGGTGAAATAACATTCATGTAAAATTATCTTAGGACAGGACTGCGTAAATCTGTTCATTCTGATCAGTAAGCAGCGTCCATACCTCCACTAACTTACTTATGAAGCAGCATACCCACTCACTTCCATTACCATTTATTGGTACTTAACAACTAGCGTACCCATTCACTTTCATTACCATGTATTACATTATACCTTCAACCAAATAAGCAGCTTCATACTTTTACTTTTGTACTCAAGCAGCATAACCGCTCACTTTCCTTTTTAAACTTATTGAATTGACCATCCAGCACCAGAGGGGGAACAGAAGAGGGCATACCTGCCCCTCTTCTCCGCCCACCAGCCTGACCAGTCTGTTCCTCCTGTCTGTGGCACACTTCCAACAAACTAAAAACCATAACGGCATCCAGCCAAACATCATTTGGTGTACTCTGTCTCCACTAACCAATGTGGGTAGAGTTAACTCCTAAAACCCTATCACATAACAAAATAAACTTACCGAAACAACTGAAAACAAAACACTGACCCTTCACCTTATGCTAAGATAACCTAGCATTGCACTGCACATGAGCTAAATAATCCTCACTTCATGACAAATGGCAGCTCCGCAATGACTTTAAGGGCATTATAAAAACCATGCAGAGTCAACTACATGCCATCATGCCACATTGCAACCCCATTTACCTTCCAGTCCAGTAATAACCAAATGAGCTCTCCTTAACGCCAGAGCAATAACAATTCTAATGACTCCCCCATCACTTCCAACCAAAATAGCATCATTAAACTCCCATTGTCTAGCAATCCCGCCATCACACTAACCGTCTTACAAGCAATAAAAACAGCTCAACAGTCATCATGGCATTCTAGCAACTCAATAAAACAAGCCATACTAATTTGTTATTAAACCCAATTGCATACCATCATGCCAATGAGATCTCTTTAACGCAGGTGCAATATCAATCCAGACATTAAACCAACTAGCCTTTATAACATGAAATGATTAAACAACCATAATGGCATTGTTAGGAGCCAACCACCATCAGCCTTGTAGGTTCCATATTGGCAACTGGAAACAAACCATAATCCCCCAACAACCCCAATGAAACTTCTACACTAGCTAACACAAACACCAAAGTAAAATAAATAAATACTCAATGTCCCCTCAATCATCCTCCAACACACAAGCCACTGACTCAACCCTCCAGTTTATAAACCTTATCACATACATAGCCAAAGTGACAAACAGGCCAAATGACTGAAAGTAAACCCTTTATCCCTCCCTGATGTTAACCCAATGCCCCCTAAAACCAGACAAGGGCAATCACCAACTAACCTTAACAGTACCCCTATCATAGATCACGAACCATCCTGTCATCCCTCCAACTATCCAATACGAGAGTAGCACCTAAGAACCATCCTTGTCCTTGCTGGCCTTCACCTTTCCATAATGACTAACCACAGCCATAACAAATGCCACAAATACACCCCCAAACCCCACACCTATAAATGTATGATCAAAATACCAATCCCTATATCCCACCCTATCCATCTGCCACAAGGGCCTATCAAAAGAATTAAGCCACAAGCAACAAAACTGATAAACTACACCAACTATTAACCCTACCAAAGTAACCCACTCAAACTGGCCAAAATAAACATGTCATACATCTACAAGAAATCACCACTGCCCCAACTGCAGTGTGTCTTAATAAACATTGAATAAAATTACCTACTACCCTATAGCCTCTCCAGCACTCAAAACATCCACAAAACAAAAACCATTACCTTTCAAGTCCATTTCCATCAGGGCATTGACTGTTACTTAGCACTCCATCTCTGACCTAAATGTGCCCACCCAAGTGATCAGGACTTCCATTTAAACATGCAGCATAACCATTCTCACTATGGCAATCATCTAATGTATGTGATCTATATGTCTTCCTGTAAAAATATATCAAATATTAAGCAACTAGCTACTTAGCAGCATGGAAGGAAAACCCAGGAGTACCCAGTGAAACCCACACAAACACAAAGGCATGCAAAGCCCATACAACTGGCCCCCAGCCAAGAATCAAACTGGAGAACCTCAAGCTATGAAATGACAGAAACCGCTGCACTACTGCATCCCATGATGTTTAAATAACAGAACTCTTAATTCTACCATGGATTGCACCTTATCCTGTATCACAAATCAAACGAGGTCATAAAAGATTAATACTTATTCTAGAGGAAACAAAAAAGTCGGTTGTGCTTCATTATCCTGGACAGTCATGAGTTTCTTCTTCTTCCAGATCACTGTGCTTGCCTTTTTACCTATCCATTTCTGATTTCTCACACAATGACCTCACTGCTTAGTCGACACCAAAACATAATCATCTGCAAATTCAATGCATCTCACCACTGGAACTCGGCACACCACCATCTACAAAGAAAAGGACAAAATTAAACCCTCTAATAGGAATGAGAAGGCTCCACTTTATACCCACCTATTCCAGATTTCAACCACAGCGTTCCAAGACCCCATCTGCAAGAAAGAAAAAGTTATGTAAAACATCCAAAATACATAACACATTCCAAGACATCTTCAAGGACAACCTATTCTGCCAACCTGGGAAGGAATGTACCGCCGACACTCCCATCTATGATAAAGCAGCCATAACTGAAACAATGCTTCCTATGACCCTATCAAATTCCCAAGATAAATTTAACTACCAGTGGAATATATTAAAAGTAAACCCCACACCTGAAGGGACCTATCCCTATCCACAACCCAGGTAACTTTGCAATTCCAGACCACCAAAGCTGTTGGACATGCTACACTTAAAGAAATCCCAATCCCTCAGAGCCACATGCTCCAGGGATCTAAACCTTGTCATCACAATGAACAAAACATCCTGGAGGAATAAATTCCTGACCCAAAGCCTCCCCAGACTCTGGAATAGACTGCCCATAAATGTCAAGCAGAGCGCCTCTTTGGCCTTCTTCAAAAGAACCTTGATGATTGGATGGGAGATAGGGAATTCACCCCGGGGATTATGTCAGTTGCCCTGCTAGACAGGGGTCCAGTCAAGCAAATACTATGAAAGGAAAAGTGCTTCGCCCAACTGACAACAGCCCTGCCTAAAACGACATTCACAATGGAACCTCCCTTTCCAACAAACATACCAAGCAGTACTCTTATGGCTTATAAATTGCCAACACAACAGGATTTGCTTTAGCATAGCCCCTCTGAAAGATTCAAAGTCCGAAACTCAAACTGTACTATTTATTTTTTTTTATATATGCAAAAATGCTTTTACTAAAAGTACATTAATATCTAATGAGATGCATGTAAATCTTTATACTTTTAATGAAATGATTCTAACACTTTTGAATGCAAATTATCTGCACATGTTATTACTCCATGACCTTAGATGTACGTCAGAAATTATCTTTGGACCAGTCCACCTTCCAGTTAGCCAAGTCTAAAAAACAAAATAAATAAATAAATACATGAATTCTTATAGAAGAGAAAATGAAGCTGCATATTCTCTGTTGCTAAGTGTAGCCTGCTTTTAAAACGTCTTTAAGTGTAGCATCTTTTAAGTCTTTTAAAATAAATAGGTGTCTTATAATTCATTCACAGTCCCATTACAAATTTACTTATTTGCAAACAAAATGATGTTGAGTTTCTGTGAGAGAGACAGATGATACAGCCCTTTTATCTTTTCCTATTGCATGCAAACCACACCTTCTGCGAAATCCACCACAGGGCTCCACTCCCCTAAAAGTCATACTGCTCTCATGAATGAACGTTACTACTGCAGGACGCATGCACAGGGAGTACTTGGTAACAAGCAAATGTCAAGCCCGCAAAAAGCCACGCAAGGCTGACCGACACCCCCACCCCTATTTACTGTTCACCCACAAGAAAGTCCCAATGCTACACCATTAACAGCTCTCTCCCAGACACACTGCGACAAGCTGTCTGATGTACTGTTTTTTTTTCCCTTAGCAGCAACAAGCTACTCTTGGTTTCTATCTGTTCTCCCATTACCGCTATAATTAAATTAAGAATTACACACTAACATATCCCCAACATTTCCAATCCACAAATGAGATTGTATGAGCCGCAGTCCCCCCTTTAACTCTACAGACCCAACGTCCCAGTGGAAACAAAACAAGTCTATGCAAGGACGAAAGCACGCCAACCCCCATAACCATTAGTGCCACTGATACAACAAACAGCAGCAACATCAAGTTCAAGCTAGTATTGGAAGGCACAGCATCCAGCCACCATGCAAATCCACCTCCTGCACAGAAAAGCTGCCTATCCTTTCCTCCTTGCAACTAGAAGGATTGTACTATACTTTCTCTGAATCAACACAAACATTTTTGCATGACATGACAAAGTAAAACCAAAAAACAAGTCATCTTCTACCCTATACCACTTTCCAGGATACAATACCAGCAAAACAGGGATGTCAGTAGCATGACCCTGCCCCCAAAGCAAAGCACCAAAAAACAGCCAAAATGAAAGGGAACACTCAGAGGCCAGAAATGACACAACATGCCGAACCCCCTCCTGACCCCGATCGAAATGCAGGTCCCATGTGAGGTCCCATACAATACAGAGACACGAGGCCCCAGCTGCTACTACAAGCAATACTCACAGCCACTTCTCAGCCCCACAACAGTCGCATCAACCCCCACAATCATTCGCGCCTCATGGCACATAAGCAGAACTGCCATTTTTTTGTGGGCAGCTCCTGATGTGTTCAAATAGGGGACTGCTAACCCTTTATTCTGTCACAAGACCAAAACGAGCCACTCAGGCCCTTACCAGAGGGGAAAAAAAACCACACACACCACTATTGAAGCAGCATCTAGCCACCATGCAGAGTCTCCATGAACCACGCAATTACTCCGAGTTATAACAGCCCAAAGAAATTGCGCCAACCCCCTCCCCCATAACCATTAATGCATGCGATGCAAGTGCGCCAACATACACATAAAGATGAAATTTCCTTCCAACACTGAAAACCAGTAATTTCATTTTTTTTTTATGATCCCCAAGCCCACATCGTATTAGGAAACAAAAACCAAATGCCCAACATTTAAACAGCTACAAGAAAGAGCCACGTTGTAGCTAATTAACCTAGGTTGTGCACCAGCTCATCTTATAAGTGCAAAGCAAAATGAAAGGCTGGTATTACCCCACATAAATAATTCCTGACTCAGATTACCTAGCTAACTACACCAAAGCAACTACATTACTACAACTGTTATGAGAGGCAGCGCAAACTAGGACATTCAAACCCGGAAAATAGAGGCAAGTGGTCCTCTCTCCCAATTACCACACGCACCCTACCGTGAACCACTGAAAGCCATACAGAGCAAGAAAAACCTGCTCGACATGATCCTTCCTGACAAAGGCACTGGTCTCCATCCAGCTCCAAGGCATGCCGTCCACTTTCCACTCAGGAGCAGTTATAATTTAAAGCTAAATGATGAAAAACAAACAACGAGCAGTTCTACTGGACGCCAACCCACCAAACATGGAAAATCCTAGAAGACCTCGATCACAGCAAATATCCCAAGGGGAAAGATGAAACACATCTACTCCATATTGCACTAGCTAAAAGAGGAATAGAAGCTATGCAAACCACCCCCAACTGACAGCCATAACCCCACCCCCGGCACAATACCCCACTTATTCCCAGGAATATATATAACAGAGGAAGAAGAGAAAAAAAATAAAATTTTTCTATACAGAACACCTGCCTCCTACAAGCAAAGCTCCCAAGGCATACTTAGTCTACAGGAACACCTAAAGGTCGTCAGGGACGTAGTACTTGCTTTAGCAAGTTCACGCCAAAATGTGACTCCTATTCCAGTTACACTTGCCTAACATCCTTTAAGCCCCTCCCTACCACTACCTCACTTCCTCTCATACCTCATCCATTCCTATTTAACCCTATCCTCCACCTATCCTCCCCAATCCTACTACTCTAACCCCCACCTTAAAGATGTCCCTGGACAAAATGGTCTGTTCCAAACCTCATTTACAAAAATGGCAAATATTTGTACCTTTCTGATGCTTTGTCACGTGCACCCAGACAAATGACAGAGCAGCATGAAAATGAAACAGCAGACTTTGAAGTCATGGAAGTCAGAAAGTGTTCGTCATCACAGCTTGATGAACTAAGAAATCACACAGCTTCAGCCCTAATTCTCCAGATGCTGAAAAATGTTATCAGTCAAGGATGGCCAACATGACAAATTGGTTTACCACTTGACATTCCGCAGTTTTTTCCTTACAGAGATGAGCTTATGATGGAAGATTGTATCATCATGAAAGGTCCAAAAGTGGTAATTCCTAAAGCGTTACAACATGAATATATCAACATTTTGCATCATGGTCACCCAGGTACTGATTCAGCCAAAAGTAGGGAAACAGACATTGTATTTTGGCCTTCTATATCTAAAGATATAGCGACAGAAACATTAGCATGTTGAATTTGCAACAGCACCAAACTGCATCAACAAAAAGAACCATTTCAGCTACATCAAATTCCTGAATTACCACGGTCTACGGTTGCTGTAGATGTCTCCGAATGGAATGGTCAGCATTCTTTGGTGTTAGTAGACTCTTACTTTCTAACTTGAGGGCCAGCACAGTCATTACAAAATTGAAGAGACATTTTCCTGTCCATGGTAGTCCGCACAAAGTCACGGCTGACAATGTTGTACAGTTTACTAGTCAGCAGTTCAAGAAATTTGCTGAGTCTTGGGACTTTGGTCATATTACCACTAGTCCTGAGTATCTATAAGCCAGTGGTTTAGCTGAACGTGCAGGTCGTAGTGCAAAATATTTGTTGGAGAAAAAACAGATGGCACTGATCCAAGAGAGATGGTACTGATCCAAGAGAGATGGTACTGATCCAAGAGAGATGGTACTGATCTTTTCCTTAACTTAGTCAATCTCAGAAACATTCCTCGAGACAACTAGCGTGGTTCATCTGCTCAAAGATTGATGTCCAGACAGACTAGAACAACTCTTCCAATCAGCAAACAATTGTTAGTACCAAACACAAAGAATAAATAGAGTGGTCAAGGCTCACCTTTTGAGAAAACTTCAGTTACAAAAGTTCTATTATGATAAGACCAGTAAATCCCTTCGACCATTGTTACAAGGAGAAGTGAGAATGCAGACATCCAAAGGTTATGATCATGTAGGAATTGTGCAGGACATTTGTGAGGTACCGAGATCTTACATTATGCAATCAGAAGGAATGGATTACAAAAGGAATCATAGGTATGTGTTACCTGTCTCAGAACCAGTGCCACAGTGGATTACCTGTCCCAGTGACTCTAATTTCCAATTTCCAGAGTGAATCGTGAAGTGTTTGAATTCAAAAGCAAAGTGTGCTTTCATCAAACAACAGTGATGTAAACCCAGATGTTCCAGTATTGAATGAATCTCCAGAGAGTGTCCCTGTTGCTAAACCCAGTCAGAATTTCTATGTAACTAGATCAGGTAGAATTTGCAAACCCAGTCCTAAATACGCAGTGACTTGGACTTGAAGTCAGTTATGTTTTGTTGAAATGTTTAAATAATCTAGCTCTTAAAATGCCTTTGTTCTTCTATTTTGCAATGTCGAACAAAATTAAAGAGGGAGGATGTAGATCAGTGTGTATATTGAACCTAGTCAGCCACTGTAGCTAAACAGCATGTGCATATAAGTTACTGAGCACGGGTGAGATCAGTGCCATTTTGTGTAGTCAGTCAGTGAATGGAGATGCTCATGTGTGTGTGTTAGAAGTAACAAGTCAGTCAGTCAGAACACATATGAAGTACAAAGTATATGTACAAGTTATGTGTGTATGTATATATAATAAATGACTTGAATGCATACCCAGCCTCAGTGTCTCATTTGAATACACGAGACATGTGACACACGGTATAAAGCATTTAAGAGCTGCCTTTGTCCATTAGTAGCACAGAGGGCAGTCCTGGGGTAGATTTTCCATTTCCCATCCATAAATCTAAGTTCTGATTGAAAATGGACAGGGAAGACCTTTGCTTTATGTGGATGGGGAGTCTCTTCCAGAGCAGAGGTATCCTCTGCAAAATATACCTGTCCCCCCAGACCAGTCTGTTGATGTTGCAGAAGAGGTTTAGATCCCCAGACTTAGTATTTTTATGCCATTTGACTTGCTGATGTGCAGTAAATTCAATAGTAATGGGTTGGAGGATGCCTTGTATGCCAGACACAGGTCAGCTCTTAGCAGTCTGTAAGATACAGAGTATAGAGACTGGGCTTTGAGTCAGTCAGTCAGTGTACAACAGATTGTTCAGGCCTTGTATCCTTTTAGTAAGGTTTCAGTGTGGGTGTTCCAGTTTTGTATGCCTCCGGACAGATACATGCCAAAGGGATTTATATTCAATGACTGGCCTAATGAGAGATGAGTAAAAAGGGACAATAACATACCTAAGATCTAGACACAGTCCATTGGTGACTGGTGTCTTTGTTGAGATAACTTTCTCTATTCTGACATGTTGGTCAAAAGTTAGGTCACTGCCCACATATGTTCCCAAGTCCCTAACAGCTGGAATAACTCTTAGGGACATGTGGCAGTTCCCTGTGGTAGGTGATTTCCCAAAGGTTACAATAATGCATTGTTGGCATTTAGTTTCAGTCCATGATTTTGGCACCTGTTATTTATTTGGGATAAACCTTCCTACAGAATGATTAAGTCATTTGGGGATTCAACGACTGTTCCTAGCTTGTAGCATCTCCAAACTTAGCCAGAGCCCTTTGGTATTGGCTTTTACTTCAAAAAAGTAGATGCCAAATAGGAGAGGTCCCAGCAGAGAACCCTTGTGTCTTCACTGGTGACTGGTGTCTTTGTTGAGATAACGTCCTCTATTTTGATTATTAGCATCCTCTTTGTGAGCCAGGTGACAATCCACCAGGTGACACAGGGTTTTCTTTCCTAGTTTATTTGGATTTTCTACTATGCCTGAGTAGGCAATTGTGCCAAAAGTTTTGACCAGGTTGATGTTAAGTGGTGTTTACCATTTCACCTTCATCCATTGCTTTGCTGACCTTTCTCAAAAAATTCACTCAAGTTGAATAAGCATGACCTGACCTAACAAATCCAAACTAAGATGGGTCCAGGGTTGGAGGTTCTCTATGTCCTGACTGAGTAACTCTATGAGAAGTCTTTATATAGCTTTAAGTATGAAGCTCAGACTTATGGGTCTCCAATTGCCTGGGTCTGTGGAAGATCCTTCCTTATGCAGGGAAATGAATATAACGGTTCTCCATTATCTTGGTACAAAACCTGTATGAAGGATGAGATATATTTCAATTTAATAATATAAATGCATTCAAGAGATATTTTCATAAGGTCTATCTACCTCTTATTATATCATTTATAATTTTTAAGTAAGAAATTATAGAATTTCATTGTCAAAGAGGGTGGAATGCCTGGGAGTTCTTGAATAGTACTAATGGCTTATGTGTAGTTCTGCTACAAATAAAAGGTTGAAAATTAGTGCAGTTGGCTAAAATATTACATAACTTTGGATAAGTTAGAAACATTTCTGAAAGTTATCATAGCAATTTAAAAAGCTCATTTATTCAAGTCACAGGAAGGTGAGTTGAGTCTAGAAATGCATTTCACCAAACATTGAACTACTGCTATTGTTGAGGGACATATGTTTTAGTTTATCAGAGTACTAATTAAGACTACTGAGACCTGACATCATTTTGGAGAAGAAACGATAAGGCCACTGAAGCAGGTTTAGGTGCTTAGCACAGTACATGCCAAAGGGTGCATTATTATGACATATTACGATATATGATGCATACACCGTATTACTTAATGCCTCATTAAGTAATTAAAGGCATATGATCAAGAAGATATTCAGACTTAAATATTACTTTCTCATAAAACTGAGGTTTTCCTCATTTGCAGGTAAACCAATAGTTTGAAACATCCTCCCATTTTCAGAATGTTCTTAACCCACATAAACTCTGATGTGTGGCCTATTTTATATTTTTCTACTGTGATTCTGTTATCTGGCTTTATTAACTTTTGTGTTTGGAGGTATATACAGCAAGAACAGGAGATGTTAGAGCCATCACTGATTCTAGGTTTCCCTTATAATTTGGCCATGTAGTAGTCAGACTTGGGGAAATTAAAAAAAAAATAGTAATATAAAGCACCTCCATATAGAATGTGTGTCTGAATCACAATACACATAAGTAATGTATTCCATACGAGCAAGTAGTAAATCAAATGGATGCCTTGTTTATCATTTTGCAAGACAAAGCCTCTATTTAATTTGTTTAGAGGAGTAAACTAAAGTCAATGTTGTTATTGTTTAACAGTCTACATTGGTTCAAAAATCATAGCTATCACATTATATTCTGAATGGTTACCATTTTCTGGACAAATAAATGTTGAGTTATGATATGGATTCATATAATTTTTCAAATAATTTAAAACCAACAAAATAATCACTATTTACATATAACTTTACAGCACTGTGATTGTCAACTTTTGAAAAATATCAGATAAAGAATTATTGCAGTTTTACAAGGTTAACAAATAAATTCCTTGCTCTACTATAGGAGATCACCAGCTGCAAACCAGCCCCCATATTCCAGAGCCAGCCTGACAGGTATGTTTTGTAATTACCTCTGTGTGTGAGTGTGTACAGATATGTTTTGCTATTACCTGTGTGTGTGTTTGTGTTTTTACAGATATATTTTATTGTTATCTGTGTATGTGAGCGTGTATACGTGTACACATCTACACAGGTATGTTTTGTATTTACCTGCGTGTGTGTGTGTGTGTGTGTGTGTGTGTGTGTGTGTGTGTGATGGTTTATATATAATTTTACTCATGCTCTTCAGCTATGGTTTTGTATTCACTTTAAAAGTAATTGTATATGAATATTCTCATTGCAACAGGTACATGTAACAAAGATATAGAACATTAACAGAAGAGTATATCACTTCAGGGATTATAATTTTTACCACAGCATTTTAGTTGCTTGGTAAACTGCTAAAGTGACAACTGACTGGCACATTTTACTTTAAGACTAAGCGGTACAGTTGTGTAGTGCAGCTCTGTCTCCTTAATAAATATTTTTGCAATGAGGCACCACCTGTATTCTGTTGTGCGAGTATTCAAAAAGTCATATAACAGACTATTGATTCTTTGTCTGTCAACTGTTGTGATCAACTAATGTATAAGTATAATTTTGGGGTATAATAGACTACTGATTCCTTGTCTGTCAACTGTTGTGATCAACTAATGTATAAATACAATTTTGGGATATTTAACAGTTTTTTTAACATTTTGTAAGTTCTTATGTTGAAGAAAATGAATGATAAAATACTATATTAAAATGCAGGTTACTGTCTTATAAACAATTAAATATGCACTTCAGTTGCCTGAATATTAGAATATTCTGCAGACGCTATTGTGGCCTGTCTGCATTAGGACCACTTCCTGGTCACATCTGGAATCTAGCTACTTAGCATCTTTATGCCAGAAAAGTAAATCTCTGTCTTGTAAAAGTTAACTGTTCTTCTGTTTTAACTGTAAGCAATTTTTTTTGTTCCTTAGCAAAATCAGCCTTGTTGAAACTAGCAAAATAGGCCCCACCAGAAAATACATAGTTACATCGGGAGTGTGGCTTGTACTTTACAGACAAGGGAGTCTGGTTTGAAATGGATTGTTACGGATCTACTTGCTGATTGGGTTGTGCTTGGTTCCTTAATTCTATGTACCACTGTGTGTTTTAGCTGTTGTGGCAGTGAGATCACTTCCTGGTTACATCTTTAAAGAAGAATCAACCTATTGAGTATCTCTACACAAGATAAGCAAACCTCTTGCTCTGTTTTCCCCAACTCTCTCTCTCTCCCTTTTGTTGCTGCAGTTTTAGACAGTGTATCTATTTCTACCCCTTTATGGTAATCTGACTACCAAAGCCTCCTCCCTTCACTGCTATCCTCAGTTGTATAAACTATTTAAGTACTTCTTCCCTCCCACTGTTTTACATAGATCCAAATACTATGTGCCCACCCATCCAACTGGTATTGATCTTGGAAAATCTCCCTTATTATAGATTGTCTCTGATACATTTTAAACTGTTTGGCATTGCCGTAGACTAGAAGTACTTTATTTTGCTTTGCCTTAAATTACCTTATTAGCAGTAATTAGCTAGCTATTTAAATTACTGGGATAGTATTGCACTTAGTACATTTTTTTGTGCATTTATGCAGCTCATGGCTCATTTCTACAGAGTTTAGCAAAGCTTGGCACCCTTGCTTTGTTTCAGAAGAGATTTTCTTCCACCTAGTGCCATCCAGGCAGAGCTAAATGCTTAAAAATGTACTTGTTTTGAATTTATTTAGTGAACAGCAGTTGATTCACTGAATTGTTTAATGATTTTTCTGCATTTTAAATGATTTGGCACTGCTGTAGACATTTGCTACCTTATTTCACCTTCCTGTTCATTTACCTTAGCTTAAATTGCCTTATTAGCAGTAACTAGCTGTTTAAATTACTGAGATAACATTGCACTTAGTATGTTATTTTGTCCATTTTAACATTAAGAGGACTGAGATGAATTCATCTAGTGTCAGTAGGGGGGGTATCCTGGTCTATCCGAGTTGAGAAACACACAGGAAGGGCTCTGAGTGTAGTTGTTAATTGGCTAGAAGGATTGTTCATCATTATTCTGAGTTTTTAGTGCCTGTATAAAGTTGGTACATCTGTGCGAAGCTGCTCACCATGCAGTGGTGGTTATCAGTGCCCTATATAGTAGCAGACACATCGAAGGTAACGTTTTCCTGTAGAACTATCTCTAAAACTTTGTCCACTAACTCAGTGATTGTAGATAAACTACTTTGCACATTGAGAAGCATAGAGCAGCTAGTTTGCACATTGAGGAGCACTGGCCCTTAAATTTAGTGATCTAGTTCCAAAAGTACACTTAGTTGCCCTTGTTAGCCCCTTATGCACTACACCCTTGTAAATCACCTAATAAAGGACATGACATCATAAATATATTCCTTTCCAATTTTTCCGCAGCCAGTTTGTTGAACATGGGTATCCTGAGACACTGTATCAATTGTCCTGTTTATTGACAACCATTTAATCCTTAAAGAAATAGAGGTAGTATGGAAGAGATGTATATGCACAATGCTACTGGAGGCAAACCTCTCACATACAAGCATAAGAATAAAAATAAGGTTGTCAGAAACACACACTCTATAAGCACCACTCATACTATGTCCTCAGACACTGACCAACTTATGCTAAGGCATTTAAATGCAATCTTTCCAAATCCCAAAGACCTCCCACACATGCTATCTGATACAAAATTATCCTCAGGAAATGAAAAAGCATTCTATAAAAGTAACAGCAGAACTCCAATTGCAGAGTAGAAACTCAAACTTATTGAAACCACAAAACAATCTACTAGAATGACAGCAGCTCGTGACTATAATGTTTTTAGCACTTTCATTCTTTATTCACGTTTAGAACTTCATCAGAAATAGTATTAAAAACATACATAGCAAATTTAAAAGCTGAACCAAAGTCATGTGATGTAATACAGCAAATCAAAAACCTGAATCAATTTATGAACGAACAGTTTTTAAAATCATGTGATTGCCAGAACCAGTAAACATCAATGGTTAATTAATACATAGGAGATTATTTAAAATGTATTAAAAATGCTTCAGCATTTATTTGAGTTGAGAAACTAAATAAATATATTAACTAGATATACAAATAATCTAAATGATTATATTCTCTGTGCCAGCAAAAAGCACTTAAGGTTGATATGTTCATTTAAACCTGTTTTTCTATCAGCCACTAGCTGTATTTGTCATTCGGCTTCACGGCATTCTAATAAAACATTATGATTTTCAGTAGTGTTAACCAAATCCATGCTGTCCAACACATAAAAGTTAAAGTTCCTAAAATCTTCACAGGAAGTTGCATGCTGCACCAGTGCATTACTAACATCTTTTTCCTAATAACTAAGCCTTGTTCATAAATCCTTTTAGCTAGCTTTCTCATGGTCTTTCCTATATAATAACAGGCACATGTTTCATAGTCGGCTAAATAAACAATGCCACAGGAATTACAGTTAAAACAATCTTTAGCAACAACTGTTTTATCAGTTGCTTCCATGTAAATACTCAATTACTAATGTACTGATAGTACTTGCATCTGCCACATTTAAAAGTCCCATAAATATTGCTGCTAACCAAACTTAAAGATTGAAACCTCTCAAAAATATTCTTGACATTCGTTGATTTTTTTTTTTATATGTGAATAAAGACTCCTTACCAAGAACTTCAGTCATTTCCTTGTTTCCAAAAATAATTTTCCAGTTATTTAGAATGTTTCAAATAGCAGTCATATCAGTGGTAATGGGCAAAGGGAATGCCCCCTATATTTTCTATCACTAGTTATAACAGAATGGTTTACATGATCTGTAATAATATTGAATGGAACAGGACTTAGAATGGGCCTTGCCGTATTCTGTCTGAGAATGGATACCTCTTTAATTATGCTTGACAATAAACTAAAACTATAACCTCTGCTGTGAAACAGGGTTTGAAGGTATTCTACCTCTTTAAAAGAGATGGTATCCTCACTAGTAAGACTGCTACCCTTATAAACTGCCCTTTTGTGACTCCTTTTTTTCATATGGAATGGCTGCAGACTTCTGTGGTGCAAATAATTATTGACAAATGTTTCATTTTTAAAGACTTTACTAATTAACTTGCCACTAGGTTCCTCCACACTTATTATGATATCTAAAAAGTTAATATCTTTTCCTGAGCCACTTATGGTAAAATTCAAAAAAGATGTACTCTTGTAACAGTAATCAAAAAAACTCAGAAAGTCTTCTCTCATTTCCTTCCAAATAATAAAAAAAGGTTCATCAATAAAGAGCCTATAAAATAATCTGGGGAATTCAATAAATAATTTTTAATGTGTGCATCTTATGGCATGATGCGTACACCAGTGCAGCAAGTTTTATATTCAGTAAACTCTGTGTAGGGGAAAGCAATCACGCTCACTCATGCGCAAATAAGGAAATTTTCATGGAATGCAAATTTCAGCATAAATTGCTGAAATATATGATAATGAAACAAGCCAACATGACTGAGTGATACAACAACCTCAAATGATGCCATTTAGACTCTGTATACATGTTGATACAGGAGTCTACATGGAAACACGGCCAATAAAAAATATCAAAAGTTGTGCAGAACTGAACTTAACAGATAATACAACACATATTATGGCCTAAGTACACCTTGTGGATGCTAGAAAATCAGTATCCAAAAAAATATGAGTTTAACTGCCCTGACATAAATGTACCTTTGGCCCCTACCCCCAACTGAATCATAAACTTCCAGATAATGCAGCCCTTTAAAATATGTAAAATTGATAAAATACATTCAATTATTGTCCTAAGTAATTGGGAAATCTCAGCATGGAGTAGTTAAAGGAGTGGGCTATAGTAGCACATATATATTACATAGTATGAAGGTTTAGATGTTAGCAGTGTGCCTCACATTTGTGCACTGCTTACCTACGCACAAACAGGTAAAAGAGAAAAAAGTGAATGCATGTACACTTAGCACATTAAGCATTAGATTTCTGGTATGACTATTACGTTACATACATAGATCTGTGTTGTTATTCCTCTATATTTCCCAGATGCTGTGTCTGACTTAAGATTACATGTGTAAACTTTGCAAATTGAGGGCACAATTTGTTTCCCTACTACCAACCACACCAACAATCAGTACAACCCTGAGGCCTCATTAATATTACAACAGATATATCAAACACAAAACAAACCATGTAATATGTAATGTTGTGTGCTCCCTCATGGACATGGCAATTTAGTGGTGCTCACAGGATTGCACTGTCAAATTTAAATGGTGAAATATGCTCAATAAGGGGACTTGTGCTGTTACACAGCTAGACTTCTAATCAGTATACTACTGTTAGGGTACTATTGCCACATGAAACTAAGGAGCAATGTGCCTATGCAGATCTGCCAAGCTGTTGTTCCCCACATGGCTTGCTGATGTCATCCACTAGAAGTTCACCTGCAGTCTTACATAAATCAGATTTGTGTTGTGGTGCAAGTGTTAAATACTGTGTTCCATAGTCTGTGCACTTAGATCGGTAGGGATATAGGTTTCTCACTGCAGTAGACTGTGTTTGTGCTTGTGTGTGTGTGTGTGTGTGTGTGTGTGTGTGTGTGTGTGTGTGTGTGTGTGTGTGTGTGTGTGTATCTATAATGAAGAGTGGACGTGTGTATCCCAAACTGCATCTCCAATGACATGCTTTTACGGTGTCCTTGTGCTTGCACAAACACCCATTTCTAGCAGGCCTCCAACCTCTTGCCCCCCGCATGGCCTGCTGATGTCATCTACTATAAGAACACCTGCAGTCCTGTTACAATCGGACTTGTGCAATGCCATGTGTGTTAAGTACTGTGTTCTGTAGTGTCTGTACTTAGATAGGTAAGGGTTCTATTCTCATAGCAGTCTACTGAGTGTGGGTGTGTCTATAAAAGAGAGTGGAAGTGTGTATCCCAAACAGACATCTCTAATGGCATGTTTATACAGTGTTTTTCTGCTTGCATAAACACCCATTTCTAGCAGGCGTCTAACCTCTTGTCCCCTACATGGCTGCAGATGTCATCTACTATAAGAACACCTGCAGTCCTGTAAAAATCAGACTTGTGCTGTGGCACATGCATTAAGCACTGTGTTCTGTAGTCTCTGTACTTTTGGATAGGGTGGGATCTTTTCTCACTGCAGTCAACTGTGTGTGTCCATAAAAGAGAATGGAAGTGTGTATCCCAAACTGATGTCTCCAATGGGATAATTCTGCAGTGTTTTTGTGCCTGCACAAACATCCATTTCTAGCAGGCATCCAACTTCTTGTCCCATACAAGGCCTGCTGATGTCATGTACTATAAGAACACCAGCAGTCCTGTTAAAAATCAGAGCTGTGCTATGGTGTGTGCATTAAGTATTGTGTTCTGTAGTCTCTGTACATAGATACATTGGGGTTCAACTCTCACTGCAGTCAACTGTGTGTGTGTGTGTGTGTGTGTGTGTGTGTGTGTGTGTGTGTGTGTGTGTGTGTGTCACAGCTGTTGCTTGAAATTATACAGAAAGTATCCTACAATAGCCTGTAGAACACTGTTCCATTCACATTCATCATGCTATTTTATTTACCCACTGTTATGATATGAAAGCTCTGTAGTATGTGCAGTTACTGGTGTTAAGTTATATAATAAACATTTTAGTTAATGTTCTTTGTGCTGCTATGATTACTTTAAAAATGTGCTGCTTTTGACTGTTGCCTATGTAATGTTGTGGGGAAACAGTCATTTACTGCTTTCATTCTGTTGCAGTTGTGTTGCCCACACTATACATTGGATTCACACTTCATGAATCTATTTCAGTTTACCTATTGATAAGTAAATATCATGACATATGATTTGTGAGAAAACACACCTGTATCCTTGTGCCTGGATTATACAGTAGAGCTTTATATATTGTAAGATAACTGTTTGTGGTATACTTTTGAGATTTAACACTTAACACTCTTTCATTGGCTTAGCTGCTCTGCTCTTTTTTGTGTGCAGAGAGCTTAACCCCTTGTGGTAATAGATGCAGAAACAAAAATTTAATTATTTTACCTTACAACTGGCCAATGCTATCTAGCAAAGCAGGTATTTTACAGCTCAACATAGCTGGCAAATGTCACGTAAACAAGCAGTAATGTCACACCTAATCTCTTCACAACAGGAGTACAGATCACACTTTGAATAGCCCTCCTACTCTATACGACATATGTTAGTCCCCAAAAAGTAGCACAATACTATACACACCCATCCTTGCTTATTCACTATGCAGATACCAGGATCACACCTCATATTTAGAGCTCTCAGTGTCCCACTTTTTCATCTGATAGCCTAGTTGACATGTCTGTATTGACCTAGGGCAGAAAATGCCTCAGGCCTGTACTACAGCTTCAGTGAAGTACCATCATGGGCAGAGATAGTTTGCAGCACCCTATAGAACCAGCACCATATAGTACCAGCAGAGACATCCAAAACACAAGCAGGGTACACCTAACACTAAACTCAAAGCCCACAATACACATATAAAAAGGAGCACCAGCTTCTCAACAAGGATGTGTCTAAGGCAATAGTTATCCATTGTAAAGGCTGTTCTTACAGTTGATTGTACAGTGAGACATACACCTACCCCACTCTCCAACGTAAACGATGAGAAATAAAGCATGAGCTGTGTGTCACAAGTAATTGTCACACTACACATACAGTCATGTCCCTCCATAACAAATCCTACTGTTAGTCCATCAGAGTTGGTGCTGGTGTGCATAATTCACTGTGAATTATATGGAAACAGACATGACTGAGCTCACTAAATGTGTATCCAAGACATGTATGTCCCTATGTGTGAACATCATTACAAGCTCACCTAGGATGACACAACAATACAAAGAACAAACAGCCATCTGAAATTGGTTTACTCTGGTGTCATTCTAAGGGGCTCTAGTTCCTGTCAGTGTGGCATGACATTGCGGATAGACCATGCTGCTTTGCAAGATACGGACTTCACCTGGCACATCTAGGCTTTTGTTTCCTAGCTAAGGCACGTGCCTCATCCATAATGCCTACATTAGGCAATGTCATTAAAACAGAGGTCACTAGGTGAAAATATGCAACTATCACAAAGTACAGCTCATGCTGCTAAACTGTAGTAGTTCATATGAGAAACTGCACTCTCTGTCAGCACTTGTCACAATGGAAGTGATGGATGTCTGCCGAGGTGAGCTATGTGCCTTCAGTGAAGATAATTCCTCCTCTACAGGGGTTAGACAATGTAAGCCTATGAAGTTAATGCAACTGCAATTTACTGTGGCTAAGAAACCACAAATGTTATCGACAGTTATGTCCACTTCCTTGAAAAAGAATGGACACACAGCATAGATATAAGTACTTGTAACAATTATAGCTGAAGAAAACAACCTACTCAGCTATGATAGCAACTCTAACTACATTTATTGTGCAACTTATATGTGGCCAAACTCAGTTGCACAATAATTCCTAGACTTTAATAACTCATATGGCATGGAAGTAAGACAGCAGCACTCCACAAGTGTCAGTAATATTCTAAATCTAGTCCTTGCAAATAGCATTGACCAATGCAACTACTCATGTGTAGGGGTGCAATGTTTCAATCCAACCATAAAGTATTTATTTATGATTTGTAATACCTATAGAATTAAAAAAGATAGGTCAAATGAGCATACATTTTCCAATGTAAATTCACCATGCTAAAGGATGGTATAATCATGTTCCACATTCTGGTTTCCACAGAGGACATTGACTGCTATAGTAAGGTATACCCTGATGGCCTGTATAAACATCTACACAAATGTATAGACACAGACGTAACTGATAGGATCAAACAAAGATCCTTAATAAAATCATAACCATGCCAATGGATAACTGACATTGCTTGAGTATACAGTAAGGAACGAGGCTGATGTCTAAAAATACAAAAGCATAAATCCCAAACTGGAAGACTAACATCTCCAGCATAAACAAGACAATAAGGCACCTTGTAAAATACTCACACAGCAGCTATGGGAAATATGTCAAACCATAGCCAAGGATAACAGTAAGACTTTCCTCTGCTACATCTGCAACATCAAAGGTAGAGCTCAGATGTGTACTGAATTAATTGTGGATGGTATTGCACACACCAAACCTGTTTAAATTGAAAACCAGCTGGCAGACATGCCTGGAGGAAAAAAATATCCCTCCACACACCCAAATGTTTAACACAACACATCTTCAACATCACATCCAATCTCCCTCTACATTGAGCAAGTAAGCACTGCTCTCTCCAAGAATAAGAACACAGCCTCCATGTGACAAGATGGCATTTTGACATGCATTATTAATCTTCTTAACCAGTGAACTGCTGCACTAGACAACCTATTCAATCATAGTCCAAATACTGCCTTTATCCACCCTGATTTGAAGTCAGAAACCTATTTCACCGTACACAAGGTTGGATATGCAACATGCACATGCACTTAGTCCCTTAATATTCAAAAGCCCCAACTGTAAGACTGGAATGGATTGTCATGGATGTCAGATATAACAAAAGAGTTGACATCCAAACACTACATCTGTTCCAGCATGGTTTTCCCTCGGATCATAGGAAGTTACTAGGCTATTGGCCCTATGGCCCTTATAAGCCTAGCCAAGAGTTTAGCCTATGTTCCAACAAGTCCGCACCCTATGTCATTGTCCAGCAGGGACACAAGTGGAATCCTAAGAGGTGTATTTTCTGTTTCCCATCCCGTAATCCAGGTTGTGCTTAAAAAGGGTTAATGAGGTACTCTGTTTGACATGGAGAGGGAGTCTATTCCACACAATGAGGAGTCTTTGTGACACAAATCTGTCCCACCAAGTACTATTGATGCCACAGGCCAGGTTGAGGCCACCGGTACAGGTTACATGAGTGGAGCTTGACTTGTAAATATGCAGCAGTCCCATCAGGGTGGGGATTGAGATTGCTTTGTATGCCAGACAGAGGTCACCTCTGAGGAGTCTGGAGGAGACTGATTAGAGGGACAGGGCCTTTAGCCTATCTGTGTAGGGTAGATTTTTGAGGCCCTGGATTCTCCTGGTAAGGAACCTCTGAGGTGTCTTTGGCTGCTGCATGTGCTTTGTGAGGTACATGCTGAAAGGGGATTTGTACTCAATAATAGGTCTTATAAGGGAAGAATACAGGGATGTTATGACCACCTTGTCCCTGGATGAGATACCCTTACTAATGAGGGGGGCCATGTAGAAAGCTTTCTGTACAATGGGGGCAATATGGTGGTCAAACATCAATTTGCTTTCAACCTGGTTGCCCAAGTCCCTCACAACTGATTGCATGCTTAGGACCTTATTATCAATGTGATAATTTGTGGGGATGTCACTCTCTCCAAAGGGGATGATGATGCATTTTTTGGAATTCAGTTTGAGGCCATGTTTCTGGCACCAGTCATTTGTTTGGGTGAGACTCTCTTTTAGGATGTCCACATCACTATGGGAATTGATGACAGTACCCAGCTTGCAGTCATCTGCAAACTTAGTCAGCCATAGCCCACTGGTTTTGGCCTGCACCTCAGAAAAGTATATCCTCAACAGCAGAGGCCCCAAAACTGATCCCTGAGGTACACTGCTCATTATGGGTCTACTGCTTGAGGTTGTTTCCCCTATTTTGACTAGGTGGATTCTATCAGTGAGCCAGTTTGCTACCCCTCGGGTAACATATGGATTGATGCCTAGTTGAGACAGCTTATCTATTATACCTGAGTGGGGAATAGTATCAAAGGCTTTGGCCAGGTCAAGGCAGGTGGTGTCCACTGTCTTCACTTCATCCATGACCTTGATGATTGTCTAAAAGAAGTCACTGAAATTTAACAGGCATGACGTCCCCTTGACGAAACCAAACTGTGTGGGATCAAGTGCCTGGAGGTTGCCAATGTCCTTGTTATTGAGGTCCATGATAATCCACTCCATGGCCTTGGAGATCAGGCTAGTTAGGTTGATGGGTCTATAATTTCCTGGATTGGTAGACAATTCACCTTTGTGCAAAGGGATGACAGTGGCTGTCCTCCACTCGGCTGGGACAAAGCCGGAACTCAGACTTTGGTTGCATAGAGTGCCTAATGGTGCTGCAAGTTCATATCTGAGTTCATGTAGGATGCAGCCTGGGATGTTAGGGTCCCATGGAGGCTGCATTTTTTGCCTTTGAGAGGTCACTGATGACTTGCTCCCTAGAGATAAGGGGAAGGGGACAGGTACTGGGGTTTTCCTGTTTTACTGATGGAAGGGAGGGGACAGAGGGGTGAAGTTTTCACTGAACCTGTCTACCAGCAGGTTGGCTATATCTACAGCATTTGTGACTGTGGTGTCCTTGACCACCACTTCTGAGCAGATATGGGTGCTTTATTTGAGATTGCGGACATATGTGAAGGAGGCCTTATGACTGTCTTTAGTAGATGTCGCCAGTTTGGACTCGGAGTTTGCTTTGAGGGATTTTACTAGTGCTCTTATTTGCTTGTTCAGGCTAAGGAGAGATTACTTCCAATTAGGCATCTGCTCCATTTTGGTCCTGGACAGCAATTTTTTTCCTTTTATTATAGTGTTTATTTATTGCAGATATCCACCAGACAGGTTTACTTTTCCTTGAGGAGGAGGATTTTGCCCTGTTGAGTATTTCTGATGCCATGCAGCTATATAAATGCTCATATAGTACTTTGGTGTAGGTTTGGACATATGTACCAGTTTGTATGGAGGGGGAGAGGGCTGTGAAGCTGTTTATACCTTCTCTCAGGAGGTTGTAATCAGCTTTGGAGAAGTTTTTTTGTTTGACCCTAACTGGGGGGGGGGGGTGGTAACTTTGAAAGTGACTGCTTTGTGGTTGGACCTTACCAAGGATGATGACACTATAGGAGTGCTGCAGTGGTTACTCATGTTGGTTAATATCAAGTCCAACATATTTTCATCTCTTGTGGTGTGTCGACCAACTAATCCAAGACATTTGCATTGATGAAATCAAGGAATCTTTGGGCATTTGTGTTTTGGCATGAGTATTTCTTCCAGTCCATGGTTCCATAGTTAAAGTCACCCAGGATCAGGGAAAAGGGTTAAATTTTGATATATTTGAAGATGTCCAGATAGGTGGAGTGGGCATCTTGAGTCAAAGTTGGAGGCCTATAGCTAGCTATGGTTTGAATAGGGGTCTTGTCAATTGTTAACTGTACATGGAGTGTTTCCTGTATGTCATACTGTTTGACCAGCTTGGAGGTGTGTAGGTCTTTTATATGTATTGCAGCTCCACCTCTTTTTGCTTTGCTGCCCATGATTTGGGGTCTGAATGTATGGTAGGATGAGTAACCTGGTATGGTTGGGGTGCTCCCTGCACTTTGAACCAGGTTTCTGTGACTGCACAAGTGTCAGCTTCTTCCAGGGTTAAGAATGCTTGGAATGAGTGCAGTTTCATGTTTAGACTCCTAGAGTTTAGCAGCATGACCTTTAATTTATGTTTTTATGAAATGTTCATGTTGGTAGTTGTGACCTCATGGCATTGCCTAAAAAAGGCACTATGGGAGAGGGAAGAGCCTTTGCCAGGACCCTGTAGCCCAAAGGAGACAGATGCAGGCCATCTCTGGCAAAGCATTGTGGTTTGTCAATCATGTCATCCCAGGCTGTCAGGTACTGGATCCCCTTGCAATGACACCAGAAACTAAGCCAATTGTTAATGTCAGTCATTTTCTGTTGGTATTAAGGCATCATTCTGGGTGATGGTAGAATGCTGCTTAAGGCTAGGAACATACCTACCTGGGACACATATTCAGCGAGCTCGATCATGTCTCTCTTCATATAGTCCAGGGAGGTACATCTCAAGTCATTCGCGTCAACATGGACTATGACAAAGTCATAACATTACCTATAGAGAGACTTGAGTGCCTAGGTCATATGGCGGATTCTGACACCCGACAAACAACTAACCATGACTTTCTCCTTATCCAGCCTGGTGAGGGGCACATCTGTGGTTCTCACAATGGAGTCACCTATGACTAATATGTTGGGTTTATGTTTAGGCCTTTGTGGCTGTGAAACACAGGTGTGTGAACTATGTGTGATGTGTGGTGTGATGGACAGTGGGGTTTGCATGTGTTTTTGCCTCAGAGGTTTCTTTTATTTGGGTATGCTTTTGTTGAGGACCTCCGCATATGTGAGGGTGTATTGTGTAGGTGTGGGTGGTGTTTGAGGTGTGTTGTTCATATTGACAAACTTCTCAGTGCCAGATATACTGGCTTTTGGGGGTAGAGAGCAAGGGTTGGGAGGGTGGCTCAATGGCTAAGGTGTTTGCCTAACAAACACAAGGTGCAGGGTTTGAGTCTTACAAGGGATAATTGGCTAAGCTTAAAATGGCTCGCAAGGGCATTTAGCTTAGTACTAAACTATGAACCTATGAACCTATGACACTAGGTGCTTGATGTAATTGTATCTCTCACAAATTGTGTTCCTAGGTGGTAGTAGTAGAGGATTGCCCGAGTACATGAGGCAGTTGCTACACTGTCTCAGGATGCCCATATCAACCAGACTGGCAGGAAAAAAACGTAGGAAATCGTCCATCCATAGTTGTCAAAAACTGAGGGAGACAGGCCAGAGAGAGCTAAAAGGGTAAAAGGTGAAAGGTCTAAGAGTAGTACTACTAGATGAGAATGCAGCAAACCTGTATCTAGACTATGCTAGTCAATTTAAGGTTAAAAGCACAGTAAAAATTCATAAAGAAGCACAGATTAACCACTTACAGTCTAAAGAACAGAACTCACAGTATGAAAAAATACAGTTAAACAGTAACGAAATGCAGTAAAATGCATTCAGTAATAAATTACAGTAAATAGCAATGAAATATAGTTAATTAATTAGTAAATTGCTTTAAAATAGTAGCTCACAATCACAACAGTAAAAGACAGTTCAAATAAAGCAGCAATTCAGTTAGTAAGGCTACAGACAAGCAGTAATAAATGTGACAAACTAAATGCAGTTGCACTCATAAGCTCAAGCAGCAAAATGATAGTTAATGAAAGTTGCTTTAAATCAGTAGCTCACAATTACAGCAGTAAAAGACTGCTCAAATAAAGCAGCAGTTCAGTTAATAAGGCTACCGACAAGCAGTAATAAATGTGGGGCAAACTAAATGCAGTTGAACACTTAAGCACAAGCAGCAAAATAAAGTAGAAAGAGCAACATTTTTTTTTTTTTTTTTTTTTTTTAGTAGAAAGTGAGGAGACAGAAAATAATTCAAGGTTGGAAAGCTAAAGGCTTGGGCCTTCACAATCTCACTGTACACAGTAGAATGAACTGATGTAATAGGACTGGGGGAAGTGTCCAATATCAAATTTATACTAGTGGCAGGCAACTTAAAATCCACCAAGCTTTAATACCACAACAGCAGCTGGGCAGGTGGGTGGGATACGCAAGATCAGAACAGAGGTAAGGATTGAATTCACTAAGTCTAAAAAACAGTTGCACACTTTATATACATATGAAGCAAATATTTTTAGTAAAACAAAAGTACAGAAAACAGTTGAAAATAGGCATTTATCTTTTTCCAGTCTCACAGCAAATAATGGCAGAAGGTCTATCACTGCAGCTTTTACAAAGGTTGCCATGCTAAAACTGTCGGCATTCAATTATGTGATCAGAGACATAGCATGTGTGCACATCATTGATATTGTCTATCTTGACTTGGTCAAGGCATTCCACACAATCCCACATTTGTGTGTCATTGAGAAGTGAAGCCAGGTGAATATCAAGTGCTGTGTTGTCTGCTGGGTTGCAAACTGGCTCACAGGCAAACAGCACTCATTCAAACTGGGAGAATTGATCTACAGGTGCAGAACCACCACCCATGGATCACCACGTGTGTCACTGCTGTAGCCATTCCTCGTCAGCATGTACATCTCAGAAGTCCAGACCAAAACTGAGTGTCTGTGGCTAGCCAAGTTTGAGGTTGAGTGATACCCAGTCACTATCATTTTTATCCCCTAACAATGTGAGTGCTGTTCAAAAGAGGCTTACACAAACCAACGAGTGATGACAACTCTGTGCTGTTAAATGACTGACAGATAAATGCATCATTATTTCCCTTGGTATTAACGATGTTGCAGATTATTACAACATAACTCTGAATACCCTAATGTCCAAATCTGTATTGATAGACCTTGAAACACAAGTAGACTGCAACATGTATCTACTGTTGTGAGGAAGGTTTGCTACATATTGCATCAGATTAGCAAAGCCATTGCAGCAGTATCACATTCATTTCTATATCGCCTATGGTCATCCCTCATCAGGCCTACTCTTGAATATAATGCTCCCTTTGCTTTGCATTGTAACAGACATCTTAAGAAACTTGACAGACATCAGAGATTTACAAGTAATATACATCAGGCTATCAAACAGGTGTCTAATATGGACATAATGATGTAGATGTCACTGTACTCAGAATGATATGGACTGCTTTGAGGTGACTTATGTATGCCTTACAGTGCCATCTGTGACTCACTTGTGATGGAAATTATGCCCCTACATATGTTATTTGGGACTACAGTCAGCTGTTAAAGGGCCACCAATGTAGAGTGACATATATAGGACATGCTCAAGAGACAGATACAGCTCTCATAGGTTGCCACACCTCTGCAGTAGTCCCCAAATCCATGTCATGACAAGCACCTCCATGACACTGTTTTATCACAGCCTGGATGACTTGATGCCCTGCAGTGCCCTTACTTCTCACCTGGACATGTGTAGTCGTTCCTAGACAAATCTTCCCCATACATGTCTGACATCAACTTTTATATTGTGATTTCATGTCTAGGCTTCTAAACACCATCAGGTCATTAGCCTAGTAACATCCTATGTACGGATGAAGCTATGTCGATGTACATGCCAGAAATAATGATATACTGTATTACTGTTTTGATGAGAGTAGAGTACAGTGCATACCAAAAATCATGATCTCTCAATCTGATGTTGTCACATTTGATGTGCACCAAAACTCAGTAAGTAAAATAAGTACAGGGGATATTTTAATTTGTATGTTACAAATTTCAGTTATTGCCTTTGCAACCCTTATGAGAGCATCCACTGTACAGTAATGAAAAGATGACGGTAGCATCTCTCTCACTGGCCAAGTACTATATAGCTGACAGGTACAATCTTTAGTTCAACACCATATATGCATATGTAATAATTTTTTTATGTAAATATTCACTCTGTGCATCAGACACATAGCTTTACTATCCCAAATCAAAAAAATAGAAAACAGGGATATGGCACAGTTATCATCACTTGCACAGGGTGTTGTGTGGGGGTACAGGAGGCATAGACTGACACATAAGGTGTGTGAGTTTGTGTGAGTAAGGAAGTGAAGCAGGCAAGATGGACCATGAAAATGTGTGCGCGCTCGTGTGTGTGTGTGTGTGTGTGTGTGTGTGTGTGTGTGTGTGTGTGTGTGTGTGTGTGTGTGTGTGTGTGTGTGTGTGTGTGTGTAGGTGCCCTCAATGTAACAATGGTGTGCAAGTGTGTACATGCACATAGCCAAGCTCTGTGCTAGCTCTATGTGTCTTTATGTCAGACAGATGTGAGCTGTGCATAGTACAGTTGATAGTTCATTTTTGTCCCCGACCATGAGAACAGTCTCTGCTAGGAGTTGCACTGGCACCTCCATGCACAAGGTCATATGCAGGACTACCATCTGTAGGTGACAGATGTCTGCTGGATGTGTCCCCTTCATGGGAACGCTGAGGACCATGACCCCATGGCCTGCCATACCTGGGTGTGGACAGCAACTCCCTGATGGAGCAATGGAAATCCTGCCACTACAGGAGCATGATCCAACATGGCCACATTGGCTTTCAGCAAATGTAGTTGCTGTCCTACATCCACGAGGCCAACGTTCCCTTCCCAGCAGATGCTCCATCATGGACAATGTGCATTCCATGAAAAATACTCCATGCTTCATCACAGACACACCCTACTCCAATGTGTTATTCATCCAATGCATTCAATCAACAACACCGTGGAGGCAGTCATGGATGTCAGACTGTGCCACATTTAGTATCCTGAGCATTTCTATGGAGCACCTTTCTGAATGTTCCTGTGCTTTCATGATGGCCCTAAACATAGACTGCATTACACATGAAGAGACACTTGCACCAGGTGGTGGATGGACAGCAGACATCCTCTGAGCATCCCTATCGAGGCCCCTGCATAGCACATCGCCAACAGTTTGGCTATGGCCAGAGTCTACAGGCTCTGAAGCAGTTCTAGCCAACTTATCTGGTCAATGTCCTCACCCTCCACCTGTCGAATACCTGTGGCCTCAGTTGGCTGGTGATGCATAGGCATACTGGCTGTGTATGGGGACAAAGAGAGTGGTCACTGAGTGTCAACCTCTGTGTCATATTATGCCTGGGTAACCCTAGGCTGTGCTTCACTTTGGCCACCATCATCATCATCAGAGTCAGATGAGACACTGACATCAGGTGGTGCAAGGGACACATAACCACAGCCATGATCACCTGTGATAAGAGGAAGAAACACAGGAATACATAAATACCTGCACTACTATTCTGCAATATATGCTAAACAATTTACACTGCTGTCACAATTACAGACAGAGAGTAAGGCATCTGGACAAAGCCATAAATAATGGTTGGCCAAAGGCCCAAGAATAGTGACAATTTAGAAATATTACTCTTAAAAACCCTGAACATTGATAGGATAACAGCTATTGCTTTAGCATGGCATCTCTGCAGGGTGTGAAGTGCAAAACTCTGTCATTATTATCTTATTCCCAGAGCTCTTTACTTTAACTCTAAACTCTAAACGATCTATCAGGAGATATCCACCCAAACTCTGGCCCTATCAATAGCACCTCCCATAACACCCCCCATGCCCCATCTACCCCTCCAAATTCTTAACATTACACTCCCTAAACATGCACAGAATTCTCAAAGTCAGTGAATTCTACTCATGGACTGCCCAGTACTCACCTGAAATAATAACTCTTGCAGAAACATGGCTTAAATCCCACACCACTGAATTAAATTATTCCACCTGGATACATCTTCTGCCTAGACAGGGTCCATAAACAAGGTGGAAGCATAGCTATACTCTATTCTGAATAACTCAGCATATCCCCTGTCAAACTCTCCTTCCCTAACTTTCAACCAGAACAACTCTTAGTGCTCAACTGCAAACTTAACAGCCATAAAAAACATGCCATTGATGCTCTCTAATTTCCCCAGGCAATAATATACCCGTTACTTGAACAATTTCTATCCTGGATAACTCACTTCATACCCCATGAAACTATAATATTAGGTAACGCTAACATCGACTGGCAAACCCTTACCCCTGATTCCCCAAACTTTACTATGAACCTTCATGGCTTCACTCAACTCATCACTTCCCCTACTCATTTAAGTAAGGCAACTATCTCTGGCACTATCCTGGACTGGATCCTTGTCTACATTCCTAACCAATACCATAACCCCAAGACACTACCTGACTCTAAGTGACCACTACTCTACAAAACTGCAAAACACAAAAATATAGAGAACATACCCTTTCCAGTTTTGACCCTGTGCTATTAAATGACTATCTTTCCACCATTATCTGCTCTTTCCTACCCCTTGATGAAGCCATTTTGAAATTCAACACTATATTCCTTAGTACACTGCACTCCCTGGCTCCTCCCAGGAAAATTGAAATAAATTCCCACCCTGCACCTTGTCTATCAAAGTCCACCCACTCTAATGCTTGAAAGAGACAACACCTGTAAAAACTGGTTAAAATCTAAGTCCCAGATCCACCTCTAAAAATACAACAAAATACATAACTGCGCTAACTGGCAGGTCACCACTGACAAGAAAAACTACTATCTTAAACCACAATCTAATCATCATAGGAACCCTAATATATTTTGGAGTACTCTTAATAAAATTCTCCATACTGGCAACCCTACTTCACCTAACCCTTGTCCTAACAGCTTTCCTCTAGAAACAGCCAACATTTTTAATTCCTACTTCATAGACTCCATCTCCAAACTAACCCTTAATAGTAACACTACTAACCTCTCCCATACCCCCCTTCCTCTGCCAATACTGCCAACTTCTCACCCACACCCATCCCCACTTCCTACATAAAATCTCTTCTCAGCAAACTCAAGCCATGCTCCACCTCAGCAGACAGGCTATGTCATCTCCATCCTTATTAACCGATCTATCCAAGAATCCACTGTTCCATCTATATGGAAATAATTTTATACTATTCCTATCCACAATGGATGTCATTCCACAGACCTTTCTAACTACCACCCCATAGCCATTATGTCCCTGCTCTCTAAGTTTCTAGAAAAATGTATTCATAAAGAACTCCTTGACTACCTCCTACAGGAGAATACAGTCTTGCTCATTAGATTTTTTGATCATTTAATGTAATATTTTTTATATATGTAAGATTTTATGAACACAGACACTTTAAGAAGTAATTGATTTTTAATTGTTTGATTGTTTTTAACCACTATTTAAGCAGACTTGTCATTACTGGCTTTTAGAAAGTCTGATGAAACGTTTTACACAAACGTGAAAGCGCTTACTGATTTTGCAAATTAAAGGATTTTTTACTTGACTTTTTGTCGGCTTTGATTGTCTTGGTGTACCAAACTTTCATTTTTTATTGGATTTTGCTTTGCTTGTTTGTTTGGTACTTTACCCTGTCAGTGTTTCTCTGTTTTACTACAGGATAATCTACTCACACCTACCCAGGATGGTTTTCACCCTTACAATAGCAATACTACTGCTCTAATTTCCACTCACAAAACTATCATACAAGCCAGAGATAATAAATTCATGTCCACTCTATTACTAGACCTCTCCAAAGCCTTTGACATTGTCTCCCACCAAAAGCTCCTTACCAGATTGTCCAAACTTTATATCTCTAATCCTGCCCTGACATGGTTCTCTAGCTACCTCTCCAACAGGCAGCAATCTGTCACATGGTTATCCTTCTCCCCATTTCTCCCAGTTAATACAGGTGTACGACAAGGATCTATCTGTGGACCACTACTATTTAATATCGTGACTAACTCTCTTCAGACTTCCTGCTCTCACTCCTCCTCATACAATATGCTGCCAACTCTACTATCATATCCACCTGAGACAACCTCTCTGACCTCCACTCCTTAATCCAAAATTTTTTCACGCAGTAGAAAATTGGCTCATCGACAATCAAGTCTTACTCAATCTAAAAAACAAAACTTCTCCTATTTATGCCTAATTCCCTTTCTTATCACAAATCATCATTCATCAACACATCACACAACAATACCATATCATAATTGTTGACCCACCCTAAATTATTGGGTGCACTTATTGATGACCAACATACATTTGATCTGCACCTACTAAACTCTATAAAAAACACACACCAAAAACTCGGACTACTTTTTAGAACTAAAAAGTACCTCACAAAAGATTTTAGACTTCTACATAGCCTTCTGTATGCCTCTCCAGTCATAACAAACCTACAATCCTCTGTCAAGGCTAAGCTTGAACTCACTTACAATAAAGTTGCCAGGTTTGCTGCAAACCAACCCTACAACTCTCACCAATGCCTTTCTCTACTAACCCTACACTGGCTAGAAATTCCACATCTACATTTACTCCTCCAACTGTCTGTTAATCACTCCTTCCTAAACAATCCCTCCTTCTACCCAGCCACATCTTCTCTTACATCTCAATATGCCCCCACCCGCTCTCTTAGAAACACTGACCAATTTCTACTAGCAATTCATAAGCTAAAAAAAAAATTGGACAAAGTTTATATAGCTACTCAGTTGCCCTAGCTTGGAACAAACTCGAACATCAGAATCTGCCCCACACTCAAAGTTTCAAAACAGCATTAATAAACACCCTACTAAAAACTAGGGTCTGTACATGCCAAAACACTAACACTAACTCTGCCTCTCCCTCCACTCACCCTTGATCTAGCTTACTGTCCACTGTCTACTCCTCTCTACACTATTAGTCTTACAACTTTTCCCTCCTACCTGCAACTCTCCTATTTCAGAACTATACCTGCTATTTCCTCTTTTTTACCACCATTTAATTGCTACTTGCACCCTATTGTAGTATATATATCATGTAGTTAATCAAAATTAAATGTCTCATACATGTAATTTAAAACCCTGTGATATTACTGCTATCCTACCAATGTAATCAATTTCTGTATGGGGCTTTTCCCCCTAGATTCCACTGAAAATGGGCTTTCGCTCAGATGGACATACCCTGTTAATAAATGTCAAAATAAATAAATAATTTTATGTCTGCAATCTTTTATGACTTGTCAATAAGTTTGCAGGAAATCACTAGGATATGAGCTACAGGCCAGAAATATGAGTCAACATTCTGGATATTTAGCAAAATTTTGTACAGTTGACAGGTATACAGATGGTACAGCAATACATACAGCAGACCTGAGAGGACACATTAGCAGATATCTTGGTATTTATCTATAGCAATGACATACATTTTGTGGGCGACCACGATGGTGCAGCGGTTAGCGTTGCCACCTCACAGCAAGAGGTTCTTCGGTTCGATTCTCGGCTGGGGTGCCTTCTGGGTGGAGTCTGCATGTCCTCCCTGTGGTCAAGTGGGTTTCCTCCGGGTGCTCCGGTTTCATCCCACATCCCAAAGACATGTTGTAGGTGGATTGGACACTCTAAATTGACCCTAGGCATGAATGTGTGCATGTGTGTACCTTCTGTGGAAGGTTGGGTGCCGGGCTGGCAACTCGACATGGTAAAACTCCACTGCCAATCATGAGCAAACAGGTGATCCGGTGTGGCGACCCCTAACCGGGAAAAGCCAAAAGAAGAAGAAGAATGACATACATTTTGTATGCTTATCATCTGCAGGAGTCCTAGGTCTCAGAATCCTTGAAGGTTCTGGAATAAGTAAAGGAAGAGGTGATGGCAACAGAACCACATTTAACAGTATAACTGGGGTTAACACCTTTACTCATCTATATCGGCAGCAACACAGCTGTTAGCAAACATGGCTGACAACCTCAAAATAAGCATAAAACTGCAGCTATCTTAAATACCCCCACCAAAAATACTTTACACACACAGATAAACTGTTGACACCATGTCAGAATGCCAGAGTATTCTATTGATGATCTAAAAAGCATACCTGGAAGCTCCTCCTGAGACAAAGAAGTGGCACCCACATCAAGAATGTACTGTATCACTAAATTCTGGGAGCTGTCCTGTGTGTCAATGTTAGCTAGGAATTCCTCTGTGGTAGTGAGAGGGGGTTCTGAATCAGGCCCACCATTGGTTATCTGGCAATCATGTCCCCCTGCAGCTGCATGTTTCCTTGCAGCTGTCATCATGTCTGTTGCTCAGTGATGCACCTGCTCATAGGTGTGTCTGTGTCACCCAGTATCATTAATATTACATAGCAATTCTTCAAACAGGGTTGTCCCTGAGCCATATTGGCCCACCCTCTAGACAGCAGTACAGCATGATGTTGTCATAGTTCCCCGATAATAAGGTCATTCTCAGCCTCAGTAAATGGGGGCCTATGTCTAACAGGCATTTGGTGTCCTGGAAAACATTAAAATATTGACACATATAAGGATCACATGACTAAAAATAAACTTGTTTACAGATACAGCATTAAGGAAGGCTATCAGTATTCCCCACCTGGTAAATTATAAATATTCAACAGGGGTCAAAAATAATGATGGGGGGGTACAAATTGAGGAGAGTAACAAGAGCAACATATACTTGTTTGTGCCATAACAGATAATTAGCAATGCTCACCCACCAAAAGTAACAGTCCATTGTAGTTTGTACCATAGCAGGAACTCATTGTTGTCCCCCACAAACAAAAAAACAGGCTTAGAAAAAATTTTGATAACCAAACAACTGTAACATGCTGAAAGTGCTATCAAAGGTACTTTCACTGAAACATGTGTACATAGTTATCACACCGCACTATATTTTCAGCCTACTCTACATCCTCTATACCTCTGATATGACTTGGAAAACAAGGCCAAGCCATGATTACAGTTCAAAGACATGCATACTGATTTGCAGCATATTATCCTTAACTACATTCTATCATATGCATTATGTAGCTAACAAACTGGATGCATACCTGCTGGAGTACAATACAACTCTGTAGAGATTTAATTTTCAAAATGAATGTGTAACTGAGTTCAACAATACAATATCTCTCATCCACAGCATTTTGCCTACCTACACGTTTGCCTTTTTATAATGGAGTACATTAGTAATTGATTTCATCTGTCCTAGTCTGTGCTTCAGAGATGCTAATTACAGCATACACAGCTGAATTGCATGCTAGTCAACTAACCATGTGGAGCTAGTCAACAAGATATAAAGCATCACTGTATACTCCATGCTTTTTTTTTATGCAGATTGTATAAATAGTGGAGTGAAGATACAAATTAATCGCTCACATCTTGTTAGTAGCTGATGCTTTTCTAATACATTTGTCTGTGCTACAGACTGAAGACAATACTGCTGCCAATAGCCATAGACAGAGATGGTGAAGAATTTGCAGGCCAAAGACACAGTACAGGAAGTGTGTGACCTCTGGCAGCCTTGACTCACAGCCAGAGTGAAACACAGGAGCCCCTGTGATGAACTTAGAATTTTAGCCACAAGCATGTTTCACAGACTATGAGGAGGAAATGCTTGGTGTGTAATAGGCATCAGCATCCAGGATCTCCCAAACATTTCTGCATGCAATGCTATAACAAGTCGGAGAGAACATATATTTTAACATTATTTCTGAGGAGAGGGTCACAAGAATCCTACAATTGTACCTTGTATCGCACTGCCCTTAAGTGATGTGTACCATACTTCGCTGTCATGTACAAATGAGAAAAACACCTGGGGAACAGAGTAGGCTCTACATAAACCATAACGTCTGCCACTTGAACAACTGCTGAGTAATGTGTAATGGCTTGAGAATCATCTGGAAAATGTCTGCTGGCAAATCTTGCAGATAACACGACTTCCATATGTGCCATATCTCCCAACTGCAACAGATGTATGCTATGGGGGATATCTCAGAGGCTCAATTAGGGGTAGATGAATGCTATGCACTCTAGTCATGGCTGATATAACCCATCAGCATACCTGTCATCCGTACAGATTTTTACAGAATGTCCAGATTTCTGCCTTAAATTTTTGATCTTTTCCTCAAAAATGTGTCTTTTTCTGGCAAATGACTGTGATGATCTGAGGAATGACGTCACTAAATAACAATATACATTTGTGTTTCAGACTTCATATCCTTCAGAAAAATGCATGCTAAGCCAAATCCTGTTATTCTAACAGCTTTCTAAGTTTACTCTTCTTCTTTCAGCTTTTCCTGGTTAGGGGTCGCCACAGCGGATCACTTGTCTGCTCGTGATTGGCAGTGGAGTTTTACAGTGTTGAGTTGCCAGCCTGGCACCCAACCTTCCACAGAAGGCACACACACACACACTCACACCTAGGGCCAATTTAGAGTGTCCAATCCACCTACAGCATGTCTTTGGGAGGAAACCGGAGCACCTGGAGGAAACCCATGCGATCACAGGATGGACATGCAGACTCTGCACAGAAGGCACCCCAGCCGAGGATTGAACTGGAGAACCTATTGCTGTGAGGTGGCAACGCTAACTGCTGCACCACCACGGCTGCCCCAACTTTCTAAGTTTATAAGAGCAATAATTAAAATGTAGCCCTATTTTTGGGCCTTTGTCCCCCCATCCTGTTAGGATTTGTCCAGATTTTTTTGTGTTAAGAGTTTGAGAGGTATGCACATCAGAAATGCACACATACAGAGGAACACCTTAATGAAACACACACAGTCAAACCTGTAATGTCATAGAACCTGTTTTTCAGCTACACACTCACAGTGCCAGTGCCTACATACCTCTAGCCGAGGGCACCATTACAATCCACAGACATGTCCCTCAATGCTCATACTATGTGCTATGCTACCCAAGTTAATCTAGTGGAAACAGCTGGAGCAGAATCAGTAAGGGGAAGGGGAACACATCCTCCTGACAATGCCAAGGTCAAGACAGCCACAGGCCGATGATGATTCAGAGGAGGAACCAGCATCAGGTGTGGTTATAAGCAGACATAGACATGCTCTGTATATCCCTGTCTTGACTACGAGACAAGACATACTACACTGACTCACCACCTAGGAGCCTAAAACCAGCATCCTACATCAGTATACTTACTACTAGGGAGACATTAGAGATAACAGTTCAACAGTAAGGGTACACAATGCAGTTAGTTTTGGACTTCTCAACCCTACCTAAATCAGACAACAGACAGGATGCTAAACATGCAGAGGAACCAGACCAACCCAGTCTTGTTACTGCCTTAGCAGGAATGCAACTTTGTTCCCCCAACACCAAAAAAACAGTCAGTGCTTGTTTGTGACATCCAAACTGGCTTCCCTTATTTGGCAACTGTATATCATATTATTCCCAGTTAATATCCTTTGACACTGTAAATGCAATGATACAGACTGGTGTATACACTATATGTCCCAGAGTACTGGACAGATAACTGCTGAATGACCAAGGAATACAGATATGTAAAACACTGCTAAATATTTGCAACCAAAAATCATTACAGTGTGTGTAATTACTAAGTGCAGTGTTTTAAAACAGAAACATTTTATTACCGGTACAGGTAACACATGATGTTTTAATAAAACTGTACATTCTATTGAATTTCTTTGTGTGTTGAATGACTGTTGATGCTTGCTACAAAGGTGTATGTGCAAAAAACAGGGCTAATCTATCCTGTATTCTGAAAGTGCATTGGATGGTGAATTGGATTCTAGACCTATGTATGCATATTTCCTATGTAGTAACATAGTATACTGTGTACATCATATATTGATTTATGTTTCTCTCTGCTATTACTTAATTTTTATCTCTTAATTTCTGGGCCATTGTTTGAGAGGTTCTGCACTTAGCTCAGCTGGTTTGCATGCACAGCAGCAGTACTCAAACTGCACAACTGGACCACCCAGGTAGGATACAGAACCCAGATGTCTAAAAATAGACCTGGGATGCATTCTATTAATGTAATTCTGCATGGCGCAAATCATCTAAGTCCCATTGCACTGCTTAACAGTGTGAATCTCAGTATGAATGCTAATGATTTTCTTGGGTGGCGAAAGCCAGGGTACATTTTTTGGCTAGGCTTATATAGGCCTAGGGCCAATAGCCTAGTACCTACCTATGAACCTATGACCTTGTAACTTCTCTTGTGGCTGCAGATGTTAAGTGTTGTGTTAAAGTTCAGATGGTCCTGGGTTTGAATGCAAGGATTGCAGCTTATATTTTACTAATGTGACCTTCCATTATATAGCAATGAAATTAAACATAGACATATATTCTTTCATTCTGCTACTGGCAATAACTGTCAGTGTAGGACTACCACAGATAAGGTCCAGGATTCTAATACAGCAGACGTCTGACTTTATTCAATGGTGTCCCACTTCACATTATAGTCACTCTCAATTATTGCACTTGGACCCAGTATTTCTTATTTATTTTATTTTATTTTATTTTACATTTTATTTTACATTTGTTGACCGGGCTAGTCTAGCTGGATATATGTCCATTTTCAGTAGAGGCCCGGGGAGAAAAGCTCCACACAGTTTAAACAATGTTAACATAAACAACAAAATATAAGAGAAAAAAAAACATATTTATACATTTTATACATTTACTAACAGGGAGTCTGTCACTTATGAGTACATAATGAAGGTAACATATAATTTTAATAGGCTTAGAATAGTTAATAAGAAGGTACATTTATGTGTTGCTAAAGAGTATTAGTTGCAGGAAAGAAGTTAGTAAAAGTGTTGATATAGATAATAGAGGAAGATAATGAAAATATATGGAGGGGTTGTTAGGTAAAGTGTGTAGTAGTGATATGAGTCACTTTAAAAAATGTAGTACTAGTATGGAGTGTGAGGAGAGGAAGCATGGTAGTATCTAGAAAAAAAATAGAAATAAAGAATTATGGATAAGATAAGTTAGTGAAAGAGTGGGTTCAGAGATGAGAATTTTAGATGAGTAAGTCAACAGTAGATAGGTTGGTCAGTCTGGTTTAGAACAGGGGCACATCCAGTGTGTTTTTAGGTGGAGTTTAAGCCTATTTTTAAATAGAGTAATTGAGGGAATTGTGGTCAGTTCAGATGGAAGTTGATTCCATGTTTTTCCAATGGAAACAGAAAATAGAGAGTCTCCTGCTCTATTGTATGATTTGTTGATGTGTATAAGAGATTTTTGTGATGATCTTAGGGATTTAAGGTTTACATAGGGGTGGATAAGATTTGTTAGGATGGGTGTTCTTTCAGGTTGATACAGAATTTTGTGGATGATGGTAAGTTGATTATATTTCAGAAGCTGCTGAAGTTCAAGCCATCCAAGGAGCTTAAGATTAATACAGTGATGAGTTCTGTAAGGGCTGCCTGTGGCAAATCTGGCTATGTTATTAAATGAGTTTTCTAGTTTAAGGTTATTTTTGACAGATTGGTAAATATGGGTGAAGCATAAAGAAGGGTGGACATAAGGTGAGTGTGGGCAATGGTAATTCTAGTTGCAGGAGTAAGGAAGGATTTGATCCTAAAGAGAGCCTATTTTTTTATTGGTAGTTTTCAGAATGTTGTTGATATGGGCCTCCAAGTTTAGGTTATTATCTATGGTGATACCTAGCAGTTTGGTAGTTTGATCTTGGGTTATTAGTGTACCGTCACGAGATGATAGAGAGAAGTCTATAGGTGGAGATTTACTGGTAGGTGTGAAAAGGAGAAGTTTGGTTTTTTTGGGGTTTAGTAAGAGGCAGCGTTTTGTAAACCATAGTTCTACAGAGTTAAATGTGTCTTGAGATAGGGAGTGAAGATGAGATACAGATGATGCAGTGCATATTAGTGTAGAGTCATCTGCGTATTGGATGCATGTGGCTTGGGGAATTACTTGGTGTAGATCATTAATGAATATAGAGAACAGAAGATGGCCCAGTATGGAGCCTTGAGGAACTCCAATGTTAACTGGTAGCTGAGTAGAGAGAGTGTTTTTCCATAGCACAGCTTGATGTCTGTTATTTAAGTAGGAATGGAACCATTTAATGGCGAGTGTGTTGAGAGATAGAGATTTAAGAATGTTAATGAGAATAGTGTGATTTACCATGTCGAAAGCTTTGGATAGGTCTATGAAAAGAGCAGAGGAGAGCATGTTAAGGTTCGGTTGTTATTTATGCTGTCAATAAAGGAGAGGAGGGCAGTAGTAGTGCTATGGGAGGGTCGGAAGCCATGTTGGGTGTTGGAAAGTAAGTTGTTATGGAGAAGGTGGTCTAGCAATTGCCTATGTATACATCTTTCCATGATCTTAGATAGAGGGATAGTAGGGCTATGGGACGATAGTTAGAGAATTCAGTGGAGTCTCCTCCTTTGTGAAGGGAATAATGTGAGAGACTTTCCAGAGTTTAGGGATATATCCTTCAGTGATGGTTCTATTAATGAGGATGGAGATGGGGTATGCAATAGATTTGGCTGCTATCTGTAGATATTCAGATGGTAGTTGGTCAGCAGAAGGAGTACATGGTTTCAGTTTTTGGAGAAGGATGAGAATAAATGATGTGGGGACAGGTTGGAAGAGAAAAGCTGGAGGTGTGTTATAGTTAGAAATGGATGTTATGTCGTGGGGAGAGAGTTGACAAGCAAGATCTTGAATTGCTTTGACAAAGAAAGTATTGAAGGTGTTTGCAGTTTGTTCGGGATTGTCTTTGTCAGTGCCTTGAGGGTTAGGTGTGAGTGATTGACTTGGGTGTAATAGTTGATTAATACTTGACCAGAGTTTTTGGGGTTTATTATGGTGGGTATGTTGAAATTGTAAATAGTAGTTTTTTTTGTCAGTCACTATGGCTTTTTTTGTCTCATTTCTCAGTTGTTTAAAGTTTTGGATGTCAGTATGGTTTTTAGTTAAGCGTGATTTATTCCAGGATTTATTTCTGAGATGGATTTTTTGTTTGGTTTCCCTAGTAAGCCATGGAGCAGCTTTAGTTCTAATTCTAATAGAGCGGGTAGGAGCATGACGGTTGAGTATGTCAAGAAAATTATTATTGAAGTAATCAACAGCTTCATCAAGGGAAAGGTGTTTTAGTGGGGACCAATTACATGTTTTCAGTTCAGTAAGGAATAATTCTGAGTTAAAGTTTTTCTTGGTTCTAATGTCCCTATATATGGGTTGAAAGGGTGGGTTCGTCTTTAGTCGGATGATGTAGGTTAGGGAGTGGTCGCTTATGTCGTCAGGGAGGGTTCCGGTTTCATAATTTTGTGGTTGACTATTAATAAGTATCCAATCTAAGGTGCTTTCTTTTTTGGTATGTTTATTCAGTCTAGTAGGGGAGGTAATAGTTTGGGTGAACCCGTGGAGATTAATATGGTTTGTGGGGCATTTATTATTGCAAGAGTTCCAGTCTATATTAAAGTCACCTAGGATTATGGTTTCTTGGGGGAGGTTTAGAGATAACCAGGAAAGTATGTTTTCTATGGTAGTGATGTTGTTTCCTGGAGGAACATAGATAGTAATAATATAGATAGATTTAGCTGGGTTTAGTTGAAATTTGGTAATAAGTATTTCAGCATTAGGGTCTTGGGGAGGTTTAAGTTTAAAGTTGGTTATTTCAAGGCCAGATTTGAATAGTACAGCTACTCCACCACCTTTCTTTTAACACGGTCCAGGCGTATGATGTTATAACCAGGTGGTAAAATTTCATTATCTTTTGTTGCTGGTTTTAGCCAGGTTTCTGTTAGACATATGATATCAAATGAGTAGAGTTCAAATAGAGCATGGAGTTGTGTTATTTTATTGTTAATGCTTCGTGTGTTAAGGTGAGCTATTAAGAATGAGTTTGGAGATTTTATGAGTGGGTGAGAGTTAGAAGGGTTTGGGTTGTTGAGTAGTATGGTATTTGTGGTGTTTGGGCCTGGATTTGGGTGAATGTCTCCGTCTTTTAAAGATTGGTGTATTGTTAGATATAATTTCTTTGTGAGTTTGCAAATAAGTGGTGGATATCTTTTGAGGTTAGGGGAGTTGTATCTAATGTGGATTGTTCTATGGTATTTAGGTGATAGATGTTTAGGTATGGAAGTGATGTTGAAGTGGTCAGTGTGAGAAGTGTGTTGAATAGAGGTAGTACATTTAGTAGGATTTAATAAGTTTGTGTATATAGGGTGCTCATAGAAGGTTAATGAGTAGATGAGAGTTAGAGGAGGTAGAAGTATGAGTAAGAATAACATTTGTAAGTAGATTAAGGTGTACTGTTTATTTAAAGTCATGGTATTGAAAAAAGAAAGCAGAAAAAGTAAAAGACAAGAATGAAGGTTAAGTTATTGTTTTTATTTTTTGTTGTTTTGGCGGGAAAAGTGTGAGAATAGTGTGATGGAAGTGGGACTATGAGTGGTGTAAATTAGGGAGGGGGTGTGGTTTGTGAAGTATAAGGTTAGGACCCCTGGGGGTGGGTGGGAATTGGGGGTAGGGTGGGGAGCGGAGTGAGCCCGTAGGGCAAACGGAGCGGGTTAGAGCAAGTAAAGAAGATCTCCTGGAGTCAATCAGAAAATCTACCGATTGTGCAGGAGTTCTGGGTAGTTCCAGGTGAGTGTAAAGTAGTTGTAGTAGTATAGTATAACGTAACACAGAAATAGTAGAGAGGGAAAAAGGGAATAGAGTACAATGAGGGGGGAGTAATGAAAAGGAGGATGAAGAGTGGATAAGATAGACACTAAAGAGGGATATTATATTAATGGAGAGGAAGGAGAAAAGGAAATGCAAGTTAGGGGAGCCACCTGGTGGACAACAGCTTGAGTATTAGAGAGATTGGCTAGGTAGAAAGAGAGAAAAAGAGGTGAGTCAATTGGTGGAACCACGGGGATAAAGGTTATGGAAGAGAGAAAAAAAGGATAAGATGGTGAGAGTTGGAACTGGCTGCTGGGAACCTGGCTCAGGAGGGCAGCTTTATCATACACTCTTGGTGTTAAGTAATACAGAACGTTATATCCACAGTTATATCAAGGGGTCAAACGTACTTTCTCTAGTTCTTCAGCAAGGTGGGATGTATGGCACAGGACAAGTAGTCTGGGTGCAGTTGAGATGGAAGTCTTAAGAGACAGGCAAGTTGGTTCCCAAAATCCTAGGTCAGTGAGGAGGTTAAGAGCTGTAAGGTCAGAGAATTAAAGGGTTAAATTAGGTGAGATGGTAAGCAAAGCAATTTAGGTGTTAATGTCACAGTTAAGGAAAAAGCAGACTGTTATAATGTTAAAATAAACACCTCTAACACATACTGGTCCTTATAGGGACCATTCTAAACAAGAATTCAACAGTAGCCAGTTCTAACAATCCACAGGCAAGGTTTAGTGTGGATTGTTACATGTATCAACCAATTATTACAGAAAGAAATGTTTAACAAAAGTAGACAGCCCACATATATAAATGCATTACAGTTAGGCCAGGTATTCCTGCTGGGTTACTCAGACAAATATCATAGACAGCAATTGGTGTATCTTGACGGGATGATGACAAAATGTAATACAGAAATAAACAAGACAGATCAGCAGGTGTGCATGTACATTAAATCCAGTGTAAGTTCCTCAAAGAGTCGCATTACACAGCCAGCTCACACTACTGGAGCTAAACAGCATTCAAAAGGTTATAAAGCATGCCAGCTAGCAATGCCTTCTCCACATTTAGAGTGTAAGCGGTAGCTGTACAGAACAAGTGAAATGCTAGGCGAAACTGCCTTGATATTAAAAAATGAAAGCGACTTAGCAGAACAAGTGAAACGCTAGGCGAAACTGCCTTGATATTAAAAATGAAAGCGACTTAGCAGCTATACACGTTAGTAATAACGCCAGCTTAATGCAGCTTCCCACAAATTAAAGCGTATATTATACAGTTATAATAGGTCAAGTTTACATTAAGCGACAGCTGTATAGATTAAATAAACGCTGGCCAAAACTGCCTTTATATGAAAACTAAAAGTGAATCAGCAGCTATACACATTATTAATAACGCCAACATAATACACCTACCCACAATTTAAAGCATAATGGAGGTAGGATAATGTAAGAATGTTCGCAAGATGATAAAGCCGGAGAATAATTTAAAGTTGTAGCAATGTGACTTTTAAAATTGAAACAATGTATAAACCCATAGAAGCCTTGCCTTTGCCCCCAAGAAAGTGAAACGGGAGTGTTACTGATCAAGGAAGACGCCAGCTAATCATTAATCTCTACAATGTGAAAACAAGACCTGCATTTAAACATATTAAAGTAAACGCTAGCTAAGTGCCTTCCGTATTATTTCAAGTAATGTTAGCTAACCCGGTACAGATGTACGCTAGGTCTTTAGGTATCTTTCTCCAGTAAGCTAGAAGCCTTCACTGCTACAGGCAATAAAATGGTAGCTAACCTTATACAGATGTACACAAGGAACATTAAGTCTATATCACACTTAACAGCAAGGAGTGTCCAAACTCTAAGGAAGATGTTCTAATGCTCTCAGTGACTGCGTTTGTTTGGTGTGCTTCACTCGAGACAGCGTGGGGCTCGCCCTCTAATGCTGCGCTGCTAGGACTACTCAACGGATTGCGTGGTAGTAACCCACGAGGAGGCACTCTGTTTAGTGAAACGACTGGTGCTTAAACAACAGTCCACGTGCTAAATATGTGCGACATAACCATGCTGGAAGTCAACAACGTTTGGCTGAGGTTAGTCTAGGGAGAAATGAGCATTATTCATCTGCTTAAGCAGACAAAGGTACGCTTCAGATTTCCCGCTCAGTAATTAGGATGAGTAGTGCATTAGTAGTTTAGACGTCTAACTCAATAAAGCATAGGCTAATATGTATTGGTTAACATTACAACAAGTGGGATAAGATCAGCAGTTCAAAGTTTAACAACAGGAAAAGACAATTCTTAGTTTAAGCAAACAAGAAATACAACAACTTACGATGCAAATCCTACTGGGACAGGGACACACAGCAGCCAGGGCAGGATGTGGGATATTAAAGATGGCGCCAGGCAAAGTTACCCTACTATAAGCCTTTGGGGAAGGAAGTGCAGTGAGAGGAGGAGGGGATAGGGTAGATAGGGGGAGGAATAGTGGGAGGGGCTACGGAGCGGGTTAGAGCAAGTAAAGAAGATCTCCTGGAGTCAATCAGAAAAGCTACCGATTGTGCAGGAGTTTTGGGTAGTTCCAGGTGAGTGTAAAGTAGTTGTAGTAGTATAGTATAACGTAACACAGAAATAGTAGAGAGGGAAAAGGGAATAGAGTACAATGAGGGGGGAGTAATGAAAAGGAGGATGAAGAGTGGATAAGATAGACACTAAAGAGGGATAGTATATTAATGGAGAGGAAGGAGAAAAGGAAATGCAAGTTAGGGGAGCCATATGTACATCATATATCATAATTATTATTTTCCTGATGGCTGACACACTAAAGTACATAGCTGACACACTAATATTGTCAGTTATGTACTTATGTATTAATATCTATTGGTTAACATCCCTTTTGGGGTTACCATCATGCAAACATGCTGCCTGTGTTTGTGCAATGCTAAGCAACTTGTATCATTTTCTTATGTTGCAAAATCCAAAAGTGTGCGCTCTCAGTATCTATCATAACTGGAATGGGTGGGAAACGTCATTATAGACTGATATTCATTTGCATTAGACATGGCTGGTGTTCTTGGAGAAGTTTTGAGATTTTGATCTCAAAAGCGAGGTGTGCAGGAGATCAAAGTGTTTGTTGGACTCCTAGTGAATGAGAATGGTCCTCGGCTGTTGCAGAACTATCATATATCTGATTGCAAATCAGATGAATGGAATACTTTGGCCTGGGATTTGTCCAGTTCTACCAGTATCTGCCGTACTGGTGAACACTGTAGGAATCACTACCAGTACCTCAGGATGAGGAAGAGGGATACCCTCAACCATTGGATAGAGGAATATTATACTGGTGGCACTCCATAGATGTGTAAGTATCACTTACAGGCACTGCTTGTAATAGTTGTCAGTTGCATTGGTTCAGGATTGGTGTTCTTCATTGTATTATGTTTTCTGCTTTTTTCTACAGCTAATGCTGATAGAGTGCTTAATCTGCAAACTTATGAGGAAAGATTGGCAAGGATTCGAGACGCAAGTGGTATGTGTGCATCCAAACAGTACTGTTATTTTCACATTAAGGGTAAATACAGCTTAGTGTGTTAAAAACTTGTATCACATTGAGTATGCATTTGTCAATTGTAAATTAAAAGTATGCTTGCATTAGTATGTACGATAAAACAACAGTCCACTATTACAGAGTAAACAGGGGTTGTTGGGTCAAAAACCACACTTACCAACAATACAATACTGTTTAAGTTGACTTTGATATTGAGATGTAATGTAATACCCATAAACCAGTGACAACAATAACCTGCTGAAGACTGTTATCCTTATAATTGGGGCATGTAAAAGTGTCAAAATGTATGTTAACACAGACTATGTAACTTTCCATGTGAGTTAGAGCAATATTTAAGATATGTTCCTATTTATGGGTCATTGTAACCCCATTATTTCATGATCTGTCCAGATATCCTGCTCTAAAAGTTTAAGAGGTATGGTCTGTAACACCATGCAACAGTTGCACATTCTCAAATAGCAGTGAACATGAATCTATAAAGAGTAAAAGAAGAGTGGTTGCATTAAGCTGTATTTCAAAGGAAAAGTACAGTATTACTCTAGTCACTGTTTGTGGGTTCAAATACCACACTCCCCAAATGTAAAACTTAATTGTTTACAATACTGCTTTATCTATTCATCAATAAAAGTACAGTGCTGTTATGTATTCACCATGACAGCATTTTAAGTTCAGATCTCTATACCAGTGTCTTGAATGGCCTGCTTTCAGGTATAATCAGTCTACATGAAACATGCATATTTGCACCAAAGAATGATTACTGGATGTGATATTATCTGTACAATAGTGTGTATGTGTTAGGAACAGGGTAGTATTCAAACATAAAAAGAAATGTATTAGCCATTGGTGGTGTTACCATGAATATGTAACAGAATAGAGTACATTAATTCTAGAAAACTTTGTATAATATCTGTGAAATTACAAATGTTCTTCTTTTTATCTCTCAACCCACCGCTTCTTTCATTTGTTTTTTTTTAATGGATTTCTTATTTTTATTATGATTTTTATTTTTTATATTATTATTTATATAATATTACATTTTATCATTTTGTATCACTTATGTTTTATTATCTATTTTATATTGCCTTGCTAAATACATTGTCATGTGTTATTTATCATTGTGTTTGTAATTATATGATTTGTTACTTTTATGATAATTAATCATATTTATTTATTTATTCATGTTTAATTCATGTTTAATTTATTTAATTTTAATATTTCCGTTTTCTTTGGTTATGTTTCATTTCATTATTAATTTTTAATTTTATTTATGTTATTATAGCAGAGTTGGCCGGTTCCCCATGATCCACCTACACTCACTCCACTGGCTACAGCACCTGGCAGCACCCCCCTGCTGCCTCTGCTCTACCTGGACCCTCAGGTAGTTCTGCTCCAGAGGATAGGCCTGTGGTTCCTTCTGGGAACAAAGGCAGAGGGGGTGATTTTGTCACCTGAGCTGAACTGCCGGGTCCAGTGTGTAGAATTGTGCACTACACAACTGGTGCATGCCTATGATGAGTAGAGACACTGCTCTTCATTGTTGTCTTGAATAACACAAGGACACACACATGTCAGACACTGCAGCCATAGGCACAGTGAGGAGATACTGATTACAGTCCAGTGGGTGAGGACTTGACTCTCACTGTCACCAAACTTGACATCCATAAGTTTGTTGTACTCCCACCCTCACACCAGCCATGGTGTTCACCTCCCTCTTGTGTCCTTCATCAGCCCTGTCTCTTGTCTTGCATGTCTTGTCTGTCAGCAAATGCTTCCTCACTTTTCCAACTTGCCTGCCCCAGAAATGCCTACTTCCCTTCCCCAACATTCCACTCTCTCCTTAACAAAAAAAAAAGGCACTTGTCCCCCCCCCCCCAAAAAAAAATAATATCATCCCATACATACCTATCCATTTTGCACACGTGTCTACTTGACACACTTCATTTTGTCCAATTGGCCTCACAACACAATTATGTTGTTGTCACCCCTCTTTCTGGAGGTGACAGCCCAAATTTAGCTAAGAATCTGTACATGTGCTCAGTTGTTAATGTTGAAGAAATGGATAGGTATGGTTGTTACTTTGTTTTCACCCTGCTTGCTTCCCCTTACACTGCTTTCCTGTTTTCCCATTTCTTTTCTTTAAAGAATCTTTGCACTATGGTGCACTATGTGCAGCATTACTTAGCAATGATAAAAGGAAGTCCTATTGGTTATATGAACTTTTATTTGATACCACTACCATGTAGCACCAAACATGTCCTTAGTGCTCCTCTCTCTTGTCAGATGATGACACAGATTCATAAATATGACAATGTATAATCTTTATGTATACATAAAAGTATCTAAAAATGATGGTTACACCTGTATTTGAACCCAGTACCATCTGAAACAAAAAATTATACCATCAATGAATGTAACACATGGTGCTATAGAGTCAGTTGAGTCGTGGCTGTATTTTATACATTGTATAGTTAATTGCACACTAAACTGCTGTTGCATGCACCAGCTACTTACATAAATCTTTGGCTACAGGTAGTGAATGACTTCAAGTAGTGTTATTTACATTTATTGGCCCACATGCAAATGTTTTTGAATGCAGGTGTAGGTAATACATTTCAGTAATATTCTCATCCCTCTCCATTTCCCTCAACTGTGCAGAATTTTGCATAAAGTCCACAGTTTTTGCTTTTTATGATTGGTGTGTTTCTCCATAAAGAGTGGTTATACAATAATAATAATAAATATAAATAATACAAATACTAATAATGCAATACCTGTTATTCTATCATATTTCTAAGTTTGTAAGAGAAATATTTAAAACTTGTCCCTTTATTTATGAGCCTTAGTCCCCCCATTGTGTTTGGCTTTGTCCAGATTTATTGCTTTAACAAGTTGACAGGTATATTCCTATTATTACATTAATATTTCATTAGCCTTGCTGAACAATGCTGCATGATGAGCAGCATATCGCAGACACAATTTGTTCATAGGTTCATAGGTAGGTACTAGGCTATCTGCCCGAGGGCATTTATAAGCCTAGCCAGAGTGTGTCGGCTTTCGCTGCCCCATTGATTAATTAACTGATCCTCTGTCAAGCAGAGCCAATGAACTGATCCCAGGGGTGTATTTTCTGTTACCCATCCACTCGTCAAGGTTTCTGTTGAAGAGTGTTAGTGAGGGTGATATAATCTGGAATTTTGTTCCATAGCATGGGGAGTCTCTTTGACAGGAATCTATCCCTCCAGCATGTTCTATTGTTATGGTGAGGTTTAGCTCACTACAGCGTATGACTCGCAGTGACTTGGATTTCTTTAGGTGGAGCATGTCCATCAATTCTGAGTTGGACATGGCTCTGTAAGTCAGGCAGAGATCATCTCTGAGTAAGAGACATGCCACTGAGTACAGCCGGAGTTTATACTTTCGGGCTGCATAAGACATATGTTTGAGGCTAGTAATCCTCTTGGTGAGGTACTTTTTTGGTCTTTCCAGCTGTTGGAAGTGTCTTGTGACATACATCCCAACTGGGGCATTGTACTCTATGATGGGTCTAATGAGTGACGAGTAGAGGGGCACCATAACCTCTTTATTTCTAGATGCAAACCCTTTAGTAATTAGATGGGTCACATAGAAGGATTTCCTAACTACTTTGCCAATATGATTGTCAAAGGAGAGGTTACTATCTACCTGGGTCCCCAGATCTATTATTACCTCTTCTGTATTAAGGGGGCTGCCACCTATGTGGTAATTTGTGGGTGTTTTGTTTTTCCCAAATGGGATGACTATGCAGTTTTTGGCATTTAGCTTGAAGCCATGACTTTGACATCAGGTGTCTATCTTAGTAAGGCCCTTTTGGAGGATGTCCATCATAATAGTTTAATTTATATTTCAAATTCGTTGTATTAAAATAGATATTTATTATTTTTACATATATACTTATTTATATTTACAATAAGCAATATTCTTATCAATTTTTATTAACATTAGCTCATATTATCAGGTTAAATAGCATTTGATGATAAATTTTTTTTTTTATTTTTTATCTGCTATTCTTATTTTTATTTGTACTTTTTAGTTTGAAGTACACACAGATTTACTGTTATGATTGTTTTGGTCAAATATGCTTTAACATCGATCATAGCTTTCCTATTAGGGGATACGGTGTTACATATTCCTCATTTTGCTCCACCATTGTCTACTGTTATCTTAGAAATGACTTGATTACATTTTAGACAGTGCCTCTTTAATTGGTTCCCTTTATGATAACCTTTTTCGTTATTCTGATCTTCTTGCATTTGAATATTTCCCAATATGTTATCTTGGATTTTTTCACATCCATTTTCTCCTAATACCTTCTTCATTGAAATTCCATGCACGATGTATTACGGCACTTTTCCATAATGCACACTACTTACACATTTAAAATCACATACTTAGAATTTGACAAATAGAATGTTGTCATATAAATCTCTTCTAAGATATTTCTTTGTTTTAAAATTGGTTTTATTGATATTAACTTTTAGTAATAAACAGTAGCGCACGATACTTTGGTATTTTGTTACCGTGCACTGCTAACAATTAGGAATATGCCGTATAAAATCTTCACATACAGTTTCCACTCTTTATGTATTATTTTCTAAGTTTACGGTGACTTGAACCAACATGTATTTTTAAAATTGAATTGCTTAAGATAATATTTTATATTTTCATGATTTATATTTTCATGATTTATGGTTCACAAAATGACATAGAAATTAAGGTATATTACTTAGTTATATTGGGACCAAAAGTGCAATATTTCTTTAAATCAAGCAAATGTCAGCACTAGAAGATGTCTTGATTAATAAATAACTAAGCGGCAACATTGCGTTTTGAATATGTAAACTGAAACGCAACAAAAAACATTTATGTTGGGTTTAAAAGAATAAGATTCTTTTGAATAGAATGAATGGCTGCAGTAGAAGATGTCTTGATTAGTAACTAACCAAGCGGCAACATTGCGTTTTGAATATGTAAACTGAAACGCAACATTGACCTAACAGTAATTCTATTGTCAATAGAAGTTTACTGATACTTATGTAATCTTTATATGGTTATGTCTTTACTGTATCTGAAATTTGCGTTGTATATGAAATATATGTGAGTGTATTTAAGACATTGGACAGCTGACACGTCCGGTGAATTTTTACTAGGTCTCCATTTTTACAATATCATAATATGTCACTTTAAGAGCTTGATTTTTTAATTGCCACATTAATTGATTCATTGGTTTTGTTATTGCTTCATTTGCCCGCCAAAATTTATTTAAATAGTTGGGTATTTTTTGTTGTAAATTGTATCTGATGAAGCGTAGTCAACCTACGTGAAAGCGCTTATTCCTTGTTCCTAATAAAGAAGTTTTTTGACTTGAAGACGGAGTTTTTCCTGTGGCGATCTCTTCTGTTCTTAACGCTATTTACCTCTTTGGATTTCAGAAGGTATCCTTAACCGTCAGAGACAGTTCTTGTTTATTTTTTCTTTTGCTGCATTTTTGCTGTTTCTGACAGTACACATGGATCAAGTTGAGATTGAGTTGGATTTTCGTCCGGAGTCGAGGGCTACTACCAAACCGGTATGGGATTCATTATTACATCGGAATGACAACCCTTTATTGACCCTGGAATTAACCAACAATCCGGTTACTACACCAGCTCCTAGCAATGGTGAGAGAATTATAGAATTTAATAGACTTACCAAAGACTTCCAGGATGACCTTTATAAGTTACAAAGATATTCCTGGCAACGTTTACATTTAGAAGCCTGCCTCCACTTCAAGGTTGTTCCTAGAGGCATGCGCATTTTTTGCATGCCCACATACGGTGATAATCATCCCGTATTGTTAAGAAAGTGGCAGGATTTGAACATCGAACTTGGCTTCAATTATATTAAACTTCTATTAGAATATTTTGCTCCTTTAGAAACTGATTTACGGAACAAGATAGATAAACAACAAAGTTATTTAAATGAACATTTTAAATCTGATTATTTCATTAAGAGACTTGACAGCATATGGTCTCAAGTGCATTTATTCAGTGAGAGGCTACAACAAACTAAACAAAGGAAACTGATTAGAGATGCAAATGACTTTTCTCTCGGACAAGTGTTTGTTTGGCCGAGAAATGAATACACTAGAGCAACCACTGGTTCTACTACCCGGCATGTTGACAAGACTGTATACGGAACTCCTGCAGCCATTGATTCTCTTACAGAACCTTCTGTCAGTTCTACTAATTTCAATTTCAATAAAACAGTCCACAATGAAGCTCCTGCAATCATTCCTTTGCCACTTAGCATTGATGATAATTTACCTAATGACACTCCACCACCGAATCAACAAGCGGCTAAAACCTATGCTTCAGCTGGAGCCATACCTAAAGATATGGCTTCTACTTCTGCTCGTTTTTTACCCTTCCCAGTAAAGAAACAAACAGGTTGGAGAGGTCGTTCTACCAGCAGAGGACCACGCAAAAGGAAGGGTTCGGAAGAAGGCTATGGAACACGAATGAAACAAAGGAACTGAATAATCTAGTATGTAATTTATCTGATTTTATACTTATTGAATCTGATATTTCCCTTCTTAACAAAGGGCTCAATTTCATTCCATCTCAAACTAGTTTTCTAAATGAAGTTTTGACTGATCTAAGGTTATTTTGCCGTAATGTGTCACTTAAAATATTTTTTAAGGATAAGGCAGCTTTACGGACTGATACTTTAAAAATGTTTTTTAAAAGAAAAAGTAGCTTTGTGCCTGTAATGCCACACAATGTAGAATGTTTTATGAAACTTTGCGAAAATGATTTTTATGAAATGTTTAACATGAAACGAAAAAGATGTACTTATTTCAATATTACACAAGATGAACAAAAGTCACTGATTAGGTTAAAACAAAATGTTAATATAACCATTAAGCCAGCAGATAAAGGTGGAGCCGTCGTTATATTAAATACAGCTGATTATGATAAGAACATGATGTCTTTACTTTCTGATGGTAATACCTACAGAACTGTTTCTAGCAGCTTTGTTACCAATACTATTAAAAAAATACAAGAAGATCTTTATGATCTCCTAATGTGTGGTCAAATAAGTTGTGAAACATATGAATATTTTTTTTATTGAGTTTCCCACTATTCCTGTCATCAAGGGCTTACCTAAGATACATAAAAATGTTTTGCCTGTGCCCATGAGGCCCATAGTCTCTAGTGAAGGATGGAGTACTTCCACCATCTCATCCTTCATAGAACATTTGTTAAGACCCATAGTAAATGACATTCCGAATACTCTTAAGGATTCATACCAATTAATACAAGTCTTGAGAGACGTTAAGTTAGACAGGAATCTCTCTAACTATCTATTGGTGACTATGGATGTGAAGGATCTATTTACATGCATCCCGAATGATTTAGGACTTCAAGCCATAAGAGAGATCTTAGTGATATGTTCCCAATATAGTAACAATAGACAAATATTGATTAACCATCTGTTGGAATTAATCTTAAGTAACAACATTTTTTTATACAAGGATAAATACTATTTGCAACAATGGGGGGTTGCCATGGGCACCCCCTGTGCGAATAGTTATGCTAATTTAGTTGTCTATGCTTGGGAAAGAAATCATTTATTCAAACATACACAATTTAATAATATTAAATTGTATAAACGATTTGTGGACGACGTCCTTTTCATATGGGAAGGTACTGAAAATGAATGCATTCAATTTATTAAAGATATAGAAACTACCAGTCCCTTCCTGAGGTTTACTATAGAAACCTCAGTTGAAAGTGTTAATTTTTTAGACTTAACTTTGCATTTAAATAGTAAGGGAACAATAGATGTCTCTCTTTATAGAAAACCTACTTGGAGAAACACATTGTTGAAATTTGAGAGCATGCATCCCAGGTTCATGTTTTCAGGTATTGTCACCAGCCAATTGAATAGAATATCAAGGATTTGCAGTGATGATCAAGTTTTTAAAACTGAGTTGGACAATTTAACAACGCTATTTAAAGACAGAGGATATACTAATAAAATGATTAACAACTGTAAACAACAAATGTTTGGTACCATACCATCTGGCATGGCCCGTTCCAGTTGTGAGGTTAAACAAAGAGTACAAAACAACTCATATACTAAAGGCAGCTTCACTGAGAAGCTGTCCTTCACTATAAAATATACTAGTGATATTGTGGCAATTAAAAAAATAATAAATAAAAATTGGAATGTGCTCATTATGGACCAGTTTACTAAGAAAGTTGTAGGTGAACGTCCAAGATTTAGCTACAAGAATTGTAATAACCTTAAGCAGTCACTATGCATAGATAAAAGCCCTTTTCAAATAGTAGGTGAACCTGCTTTATATGGAACTTATCCTTGTGGCCATTGCCATATGTGTCCTTATATTTCTAAGGAACAGTCCTTCATCCATCCTGAAGGCATTTTTAAGTTTGTACCTTCCACTTATTGTAATTGTGACAGTACAAATCTCATATACCTTGCAACATGTGACAATTGTGATGCATTCTATGTTGGCCTAACTAAGCGGAGGTTAAGAGATAGGGTTTATAACCATCTCTATGATATTAGAAAGGGCAATGAACAAAATGCACTAGCGAAGAATCTTTTAGAACATACAACACATAGATTTAGTTTTAAAGCCCTACAACTAGTAACCATTCACTTAAGGGGAGGTGATACTGTTAATCAATTGGCTTGCACTGAACTCAAATGGATATTCACCTTAAAAGCCCACATTAGTCCAGGTATTAATCAGTTTGTCTTTATAAAACCTATATTAAATAATAGGAAGCTTTGAAGTTGTTGCACTATCTGTTTTCATATGTTTTCTCTGCCTGTTGATTACTGATGACTGAATAGGTTTAGATAAATGTCAGTCTGCCTATTTAGTATTTATTATCGAGATGATATGAAATACATTTGACAGATACAGTTATGTATAACATTTTACACACTGTGACAACTGTATATTAATTTTATATTTACATTCATCATAATAGTTTAATTTATATTTCAAATTCGTTGTATTAAAATAGATATTTATTATTTTTACATATATACTTATTTATATTTACAATAAGCAATATTCTTATCAATTTTTATTAACATTAGCTCATATTATCAGGTTAAATAGCATTTGATGATAAAATTTTTTTTTATTTTTTATCTGCTATTCTTATTTTTATTTGTACTTTTTAGTTTGAAGTACACACAGATTTACTGTTATGATTGTTTTGGTCAAATATGCTTTAACATCGATCATAGCTTTCCTATTAGGGGATACGGTGTTACATATTCCTCATTTTGCTCCACCATTGTCTACTGTTATCTTAGAAATGACTTGATTACATTTTAGACAGTGCCTCTTTAATTGGTTCCCTTTATGATAACCTTTTTCGTTATTCTGATCTTCTTGCATTTGAAAATTTCCCAATATGTTATCTTGGATTTTTTCACATCCATTTTCTCCTAATACCTTCTTCATTGAAATTCCATGCACGATGTATTACGGCACTTTTTCCATAATGCACACTACTTACACATTTAAAATCACATACTTAGAATTTGACAAATAGAATGTTGTCATATAAATCTCTTCTAAGATATTTCTTTGTTTTAAAATTGGTTTTATTGATATTAACTTTTAGTAATAAACAGTAGCGCACGATACTTTGGTATTTTGTTACCGTGCACTGCTAACAATTAGGAATATGCCGTATAAAATCTTCACATACAGTTTCCACTCTTTATGTATTATTTTCTAAGTTTACGGTGACTTGAACCAACATGTATTTTTAAAATTGAATTGCTTAAGATAATATTTTATATTTTCATGATTTATATTTTCATGATTTATGGTTCACAAAATGACATAGAAATTAAGGTATATTACTTAGTTATATTGGGACCAAAAGTGCAATATTTCTTTAAATCAAGCAAATGTCAGCACTAGAAGATGTCTTGATTAATAAATAACTAAGCGGCAACATTGCGTTTTGAATATGTAAACTGAAACACAACAAAAAACATTTATGTTGGGTTTAAAAGAATAAGATTCTTTTGAATAGAATGAATGGTTGCAGTAGAAGATGTCTTGATTAGTAACTAACCAAGCGGCAACATTGCGTTTTGAATATGTAAACTGAAACGCAACATTGACCTAACAGTAATTCTATTGTCAATAGAAGTTTACTGATACTTATGTAATCTTTATATGGTTATGCCTTTACTGTATCTGAAATTTGCATTGTATATGAAATATATGTGAGTGTATTTAAGACATTGGACAGCTGACACGTCCGGTGAATTTTTACTAGGTCTCCATTTTTACAATATCATAATATGTCACTTTAAGAGCTTGATTTTTTAATTGCCACATTAATTGATTCATTGGTTTTGTTATTGCTTCATTTGCCCGCCAAAATTTATTTAAATAGTTGGGTATTTTTTGTTGTAAATTGTATCTGATGAAGCGTAGTCAACCTACGTGAAAGCACTTATTCCTTGTTCCTAATAAAGAAGTTTTTTGACTTGAAGACGGAGTTTTTCCTGTGGCGATCTCTTCTGTTCTTAACGCTACTTTGCCAATATGATTGTCAAAGGAGAGGTTACTATCTACCTGGGTCCCCAGATCTATTATTACCTCTTCTGTATTAAGGGGGCTGCCACCTATGTGGTAATTTGTGGGTGTTTTGTTTTTCCCAAATGGGATGACTATGCAGTTTTTGGCATTTAGCTTGAAGCTATGACTTTGACATCAGGTGTCTATCTTAGTAAGGCCCTTTTGGAGGATGTCCATGTCAGCCGGAGAGTAACTTATGGCTCCCAGTTTGCAGTCATCTGCAAACTTGGTTAGCCATAGTCCTCCTGTGTTTGCCTGTACTTCTGAGAAGTATATGCCAAACAGTAGGGATCCCAGGACCGAGCCTTGTGGGACACCACTTGTGACTGGTTTAGAGTCGGACCTGGAGCACGCTATTCTTACCGTGCGAGTTCTGCCTGTAAGCCAGTTGGCAACCCATCTCATGAAGTAGGGGTTTATGTTCAGGCTGCTGAGTGTTTATGTAATACCCGAGTGGGGAATGGTGTTGAAAGCCTTGGCAAGGTCAAGGTAAGCTGTGTGAACCACCTTTCCCTTGTCTATGGCCTTGGTGCTGTCTCGAAGATGTCATCCAGGTTTAGTAGGCATGATCTGCCCTTAACAAAGTCAAACTGGGTCGGGTCAAGTGTTTGGAGGTCCCCAATGTCTTTGTTAATGTGTTCCATGATGATGCACTCCATAGCCTTGCAGACCAGGCTAGTCAGGCATATGGGGTGATAGTTACCAGGGTCAGTTGTGGCCCCTCCTTTGTGGAGAGGAATAACCATTGCTGTGCTCCATTCTATGGGCATGTAGCCTGTGGAGAGGCTGAGGTTGAACAGCGTGTTTAGGTGGGGGGTTAGTTTGTTCTGTAGTTCATGCAAGGCACAGCCTGGGATACCATCTGGTCCCATTGACGCTGTGTTTTGGCTTTTGAAAGGGCTGTTTTCACCTGTGCGTCTGTGATTTTTGGGACACTACACTTTTCCGGTATTGTTGTGGGCCCTTTTGGAGGTGAGAGGGGGTGAAGTTTGCACTGAATCTATCTGCCAGGATGTTGGCAATATCAGTAGGTTCAGTATATTTTGTGCTATTTTGCACTAGTTCAGTGCATATCTGTGAGTTGCCACTTAGATTCTTAACATAGCTAAAGAAGGCTTTGTGGTTATCTTTTGAATCCTTGGCTATTTTTCTTTCAAAGTTAGCCTTGGATGATTTCATGAGGGACCTTAATTTCTTACTGATACTGATCAGGGATGTCTTTCCTTCTTGGGATTTGCTTTTTTTCTGAACTAGTTTCCTCCTTTTATTGTATAGCCTGTTTATTCCAGGGGTCCACCAAACTGGTTTCCTTCTCTTAGAGGAGTGAGTCTTGGTTTTTCTAGGGATGGCACAATCCATGCATCCTTGTAGGTGTTCATAGAGTGCATTTGTAAAGGTTTCTGCATCTTGTGCAGCGTTATCCGTTAGTGTGGTGGCTGTGAAACTTACCACCTCTGTCTTAAGTAAGGTAAAGTTTGCTTTAGAAAAGTTTTTTACTGTGGTTTCCTTAGCTGGGGGTGGTGGTGGGGTGTGGACATCCTGAGTGATTAGTTTATGGTCTGATCTAACCAGTGATGGGTTGACCTCAGGTGTGGAACACTTGTCGCTCATGTTGGTGATGACCAGGTCCAATATGTTTTCACCTATGGTAGGGGATTTTACCAGCTGATCCAGGGCATTTGAGTTGATGAATTCCAGGAAGCGCTGGGCCTGGGAATTTGTACTCGAGTAGTTTTCTCAGTGAATTGTAGGGTAATTGAAATCACCCAATATCAGGGTGTTCGGTAGGACCTTCATGTTTTCCAGTGTCACCGGAAAGGTGGAGTGGTGGTCCTGGGTCATGGAGGGTGATCTGTAGCAGGCCATAATTTGCATTGCAGATTTGCCCGATGTTAGTTGCACATGGATGATCTCAGAGGTATCATGCTGCACAACTAACCTGGAGGTGTAGGTATCCTTGATGAATATGGATACACCCCCTCCTTCTGTGTTTCAGTCCGTATTCTGTGGCCGAAACGTGTGGTATGAGTTGTAGCCTGGTAGTGCTGAGGTGCTCTCTGGAGCCTTGAACCAGGTTTCAGTTACTGCACAGATGTCGACGTTCTCCATACTGAGGAGTGCTTCGAGCGCATGCATTTTGAGATTTAAACTCCTGGCACTGAGTAGCATAACCCTCAGCTTTTTGTTAATTGTGCTGTTTACGGAGGTGGGTTTGACTTTTGAGCTTTGCCTAAAAAAGGCACTATGGGGGCAGCAAGAGCCTTGGCCAGTATTCGAAAGCCTAGGGGTGACAGGTGCAAGCCATCTCTTGCAAAGCAACGTGGCTTGTCAAGCATGTCGTCCCAGGCTGACAGACACTGATCCCCTTTGAATGACATCAGAAGCTTAGCCAATTGTTGAAATTGATAATTTTTTTCTTTATACTGAGGTATCATTCTTGGTGAGGGTAGCATAGTGATAATTACCATTGATTGCATACAATACATCTGCTAATTAACTGATTCTGTGTCTTGACAGGCTAATATATAGGTGATGAAGGCAGATGGTACTGGGTTCAAAATGGGGTGTCGGCATAATTTTTACAAGTGTGTCTTATACTTTTACATGCATTCGCTGATACTACTGCTGCTTACAATTGCTTAGTGATGCTGTACATTGCACACCATCACACAAAGATACTTTAAAGAAAAGAAATGGTTGAAGATGGGAAAGTGGTGAAATGGGGAGCAAGCAGGGGGAAAACAAAGTAAAAGTAAGGCAGGGATATGCAGGAAGGGTGTAGGTAACAACCATAGCTATCCATTTCTTTAACAGTAACAAATGAGCACATGTACAGATTCTTAGCTGAATTTGGACTCTCACCTCCAGAGAGAGAGAGGGGTGACAACAACAACATAATTTCATTGAGAAGCCAACTGGACCAAATAAAGTGTGTCAAGTAAACATATGTGACAAATGGAGAGCTATATATGGGATAATATTGTTTGAGGGGGACAGGTACCCTTTTTTGTTAAGGAGAGACTGGAATGTTGAGGAAGTGACATAGTATTGTCTGGGGCAGGCAAGTTGGGAAGGTAAGGAAGCATTTGCTGACAGACAAGACATACAAGTCAAGAGACAGAGTTGGTGAAGGCCACAAGATGGGGGGTGGAGTTTGGGTGGGCTGGAGAGATCGAGGTTCCATGGGCATCAGGTATGGTAACAGTTTGATTCAAGTCTTCACCCACTGGACTGTCATCATTGCTCCATCACTCTGCCACTGGCTGCAGTGGGTGATGTCTGCGCCTATGTCTGGTTTGCCATACCAGGATGGAAAGCAGGCCCTCCATCCAGCATAGGAATATGCCCACATTCTGGTACACAAGCCTATGCACCACACCTGACAACTCTGCTCAGGTGATGAATGCACCTCCTCTCCCTCTGCTCCCAGAGGGGAGCACGGGCCTATCCTCTGGGCCAGTACTACCTGAGGGTCCCGGTAGAGCAGGGGCAACAGGGTGGGTGCCGCCAGGCTGCAGCCCAGAAGTGCTGGGTCTTGGTGCTTCAGCCGGTAGAGCGAGTGTAGGCAGATCATGGCATACCCTGCTGTGCATTAATAATAACATACGTACAATTAAAAGCAATAATGAAATAAAACATAACACAATAAAATGAAAATAATTGAAATTAAAAGAAAAATTAATAGAATAATGATAAATAATACCAAATGAAAAAGTATTTCACAGCAAAGCAGTATACAATTATACATAATAAGCAAACACAGGAAAGAAAAATGAATAATACAAATTATAAATTATATAAATAAAAATAATAATAATTACAAAAACAATAATGAAAATAATAATAAAAAAAATAAAACCATTAAAAATGAAGAGAAGGGGTAGGGTAAGAAATAAAGAAACAGTAACTTCAGAGATAATTTACAAAACTTTCTGCAATTTATTTACTCTATTCTGTTACATTTTGCTTTTAATACTATCAACTGCTAGGAAATTTATTACTTGGAATACTACTCTGTTCCTAACACATACACACTATATTACAGATGCATGTTCTATGTGCACTGATTACTCTTGACAGCAAGCCATTCAAACTACAGCTACAGAGGTCTGCTCTTAAAATCCTATAATGTTGAATATGTAACAGTACTGTATTTTTATTGATGAAAATGTAACACGGTATTGTAAACAACTGAGTTTTACATTTGGGGAATGTGGTATTTGAACCCACAACCAGTGACTACTGTAATGATGCACTTTCCCTTTGAAATACAGAATAATGCACGCACTATTTCCTTTTACACTGCATAGATTCATGTTACCTGAGAATGTGGGACTGTTGCTTGGTTTTACAGACCATGCCTCTTAACCTTTTACAGAAGGATATCTGGACAAATCATAAAATAGTCTGGGTACAATGACCCATAAATAGGAAGATATTTTAAATATTGCTCTTATACACTTGGAAATTTGCATAGGATTTGTGTTAACATACATTTTTACACTTGTTATTTAGTAACTTCAATATCAATTAATTGCCAAACAACCATAAATCTTACAATGAACAGACCAAAACAGTGGGTCATAAATCTGAATATTCATTGCAAATATGGACAATTGAGATGTATGTTACAGAGTGGTGCATGCATACTTGCTTTTGCAGTTCAGATATGCATTTCCAATTTTATATGAATGTATAATATAACAACGAATCCATCTTTAACTGTTAAGGCTGCAGTAACACTACTTTATGTAATTATGCTTAGATATGACATGCTTCTCTCATCATGGCCAATCAGCTAGCATGGAACCTCACATTCGAGGCCCTCTCTTCTGCAGCTGTGGAAAGAGGAAAAGAAGAAAAAAACATTATGAATACCAGTTTTTACCATATTCAGCTTTAATATTTAAAACTACTAAATGCATTGACTACATACATATCTTTGGGGTACACCCTTCCTTACACTCCCTGATCCAGTGATCAAAGGTATCCTGTTTCCTCCATTGGATGTCATCATAATGGTGATGACATTGTTCCCCAGTGCGTGGGATACTGGTCACACTAGACAGAGCCCTTGCCAAACTAGACCAGGCTTCAGATTTGTATTGGAAGCCTGTATTGTCTCCCTGCAGTAGCCCGCGGCCCATGATTATTAACCCTCGAGCCTAATAAAGATCTTAGACTCCTGCACACCCCAGCATTGCGCCCGAAAGTGAAAACCCTCTCATGTGACACAAGCCATATCTATACAAGATCAGGCTCCACTTCCACTTGAAATAGCATGTTTTCCCATCAACTGTGCTTACTGAGTGTGTGCACTGTCTGCATTTTGATACATTTGAAAAAGCTGCACTCTGCTTACCATCACCAAAAAATGGGAAACTCAGTACACTAGTTTGTGTGATGGAAAGCAAAGCACAACTTTTTCAAATGAATAAAACAGTAGAGAATGCACAATCTCAAGCAATCCAATTTCATGCTTATTTCTTATCCAGCCACTTGAGGAACTCTGGTATCTATCTGGGAGAGCTGAACTATACAGTCATCAGCATATTGTCATATCAGAAAAAAACTATGCCAGGTATTATAACTGGAAGTAAATATAATTTGCCATTGAAAAAGTGTAAAATGTAAATGGGATACACAGTCTTCAAACTCAGGACCATGTCTACAGTAGTCCTAAACTTACAGGTCTTGCCACAAGAATGTTGAGGCAGCACTTCTCTATATAGCCCTTTATTTGCATAAGCTATAATGTTACAGCAGTACAAAAAAAAGTTTGCATATCCTGTAGTGGAACCCAGGACCACCTGTACTCCAGATTTGACACTTACCACCTGTCACCACAAGATTAGTTAAATGAGGTCCCCTATATTAGTATTTATTGTTAACTTCACATAATGCAGCCTCTCTTACTGGGATTGCATGATGCCCAGCATTGCACAGCAGTATTAATCAAATACCTCTGGTTTCCATTTTTGGATGTCTTGGTCATATCTGCTACTGGGTAGTCCATCATGCAAACAAGTGGCACATCGCACAAACTTGGGAGAAAAAAAAATGAGGGAACAGTACACAGTTGCACATACAGTATTAATTAGGAATAATCCTGATATATATTGGACATGGGAGAGAAATTGCCCTGCAACCAACCTGTTGCAGGCTGCAAACTTACATGGACATGCATAGATCTCAACCTGTTAGAGTAAGACATCTGGACAGCACCATAATTAATGGTGGGACAAACTCATGAATACAGGGACAAATTTTAAATATTGCTCTTACAAACTTAGACATTTGACAGAATAACAGGTTGTACATTAGCACGAATGAATTCTGAATCTCAAATGTCTGTCATTACTTTCTGACTTCAGCCATCAAAGAGTTGGCAAGGATTTCACAGAAATGCACAATTTTATGGGTAAAAGGCAAAACATATGAGGTAAGCATCAGGATATTCTGCGTAAATCCATACAGCTGTGTAGTATGAGGAAGTGCTTCCGCATTCATGGAGATGATCTGTGGCCAGATGCAATGGTGTGTGTCACAAAACCTTGTTTAAGCGCACAGGCCTTCATTAATAGTCATTACACACAGGCACTACTTTGTGTACAAAGATACACTCCATGTAGGCTCTACACAAAGGCTACGTGGAGTTTATTGAATCCTCACAAATATTTTAAGGCTGTTAACAACTGTTTGTTCTTTTCAACTGTTGTGGTTTCCTTGTATACATGCATTCAACAACATACTGGCATTGAATTTTTTAGGGAATAGTTAACTAGTTTTACAAACTTTAGTGAAAACTGTGTGTGTTTTACTGGATTTAGTCTTAAACAACAATTCTTTCCATTTTGAAGGAAAGCTTTGTAAACAAAAAACAGGAGTGGCCATGGGAGCCAGGATGGCTGCTGTATTTACTAACATAGTAATGGCTTTATGAGAACAAAATTACATCGAAACCCATGAGCTTTATGACAAAATATTATTTCATAGGCAGTTTACTGATGATCTTTATTTTTTTTTTTTATTTGGAGGGAACGCGAGAAGAATTTCTGCATTTTTTGATTACTGTAACAAGAGTACATTTTTTTTCATTTTACCATAAGTGACTTGGGAAAACAAATTAACTTTTAGATATCACAATAAGTGTGGAAGAACCTAGTGGAAAGTTAATTGTAAAATCTTTAGAAAATAAACATTTGCCAATAATTGTTTGCACCACAGAAGTATGCACCCATTCCATATGAAAATAGGAGTCATAAATGGGCAGTTTATAAGCCTTAGCACATTTACTAGTGAGGACACCATCTTTTTTAAAGAGGTAAAATAGATTCAAACCCTGTTTCACAGTAGGCATCACAGTCTGAGTTTACTGACAAGCATAGTTAAATATAATTAAAGAGGTATCCATTCTCATACAGAATAAGACAAGGCCCATTCTAAGCCCTGTCCCATTCAACATTATTACAGATCATGGAAGCCATTCTGTTACAACTAGTAATATATCTAGCACAAAATATGGGGGTTGTTTCCTATGCCCATTACCACTGATATGACTACTGTTAGAAACATTCTAAATAATAACTGGAAAATAATTTTAGGAAACAAGGAAATGACTGAAGTCCTAAGTAAGGAACTTTATTCACATATAAAAAGCAATGAATGTCAAGGATATGTTTGAGAGGTCTAAATCTTTAAGTTTGTTTAGCGGCAATATTTATGATACTTTTAAATGTGGCAGATGAAAATGCAGTATATTAGCAATTGTTCAAGTATTTCCATAGAAGCAGCTGATAAAACAGTTGTTGCTAAAGATCATTTTAACTTTAATTCCTGTGATGTTGTTTATTTAGGCCACTATGAAACATGTTCCTGTTATTATATAGGAAAGAGCATGAGAAAGCTAGCCAAAACGATTTACGAACATTAAGCTATAAGGAAAAAAGATGTTAGTAATGCACTTGTGAAGCATACAACTTCCTGTGAAGATGTTAGGAAGTTTAACTCTTTTGTCCTGGACAGTGTGGACTTGGTTAACAGTACTGGAAATCACAATGTTTTATTAGAATGCTGTGAAGCCAAATGGCAAATATGGCTAGGGGCTGATGGAAAACCAGGTTTAAATGAACACATCAACCTTAAGTGTTTTTTGCTAGCATAGACAATATAGTCATTTAGATTATTTATATATTTATATATCCAGTGAATATATTTATTCAGGTTATCAATTTCAAATAAATGTAGAAACATTTTAACACATTTTAAATAATTATTTATGTAATAATTAACCTTTGATGTTTACTTGTTCTGGCAATCACATGATTTTAAAGAACTGTTCATTCATAAATTGATTCAGGTTTTTGATTTGCTTTATTGCATCACATGACTTTGGTTCAGGTTTTACATTTACTATGTAAGTTCTAATAGAATTTCTGATGAAGTTCCAAACACAAATAAAGAACAACAGTGCTAAAAGCATTATAGTCTTGAGCTGCTGTCATTCTAGTAGATCATAATACTTAGCAGACACATACAGTCACACCCAGTGAAGCCTCAACTAAAAATTCCATAAAGCAAGCCAACAGACTAGAGATGACTCTAGCTATGGGGGGTTCCATCATGAAACATACTGATGACCCCTACTAGGCTGCACAAAAGGAAAACACCTTTCAGTTGCTTAGCAGGAGCCATCATCTGACAAGTTATGCATGTACTCAAGTCATTGCAAATCTGGATATTCTGCATAAATCTGTACAGCTGTGTAGTATGAGTAAGTACTTCCACATTCACGGAGATGATTTGCGGCCAGATGCAATGGTGTGCATCACAAAACCTTGTTTAAACGCGCAAACCTTCATTAATATTCATTGCATGCAGCCACTACAGGCACTACTTTGTGTAGAAAGATACACTCCATGTAGGCTCTACACGGAGGCTACATGGCATTTATTGAATCCTCACAAATATTTTAAGGCTGTTAACAACTGTTTGTTCTTTTCAACTAATGTGGCTTCCTTGTATACATGCAGTACGACTATGTCATAGACCATGTATATGTAAATGATCTGAGACGTATCTCCCTAGACTATATGAAGAGGCACATTAGGAAGCTCTCAGACTACATGCCACAGGCTGGTATGTGCCTAGCATTAATCAGCATTCTGCCTTCACATACACAAACAAAATATGATTGATTTATTAATTGTTTTAGTTTCTGGTGTCTATCTAAGGGGATATAATATTTGTCAGCTTGTAAAGATATAATTAACAAACCATGTTAATTTGCCAAGGATGATTTGCACCTATTCCCTCTACACCTTTGTATATTGGTCAAAACACTGTCCTCCCCTATGCAGTCTTTTTTTTATACTATCCCAAATTGACAAATCTTCTAACATAGCAAAATCAACTCATGGGAATCTAAAGGTGTTACTGCTCAATGCCAGGAGTTTAAACAAGAAGCTCCCCTCCCACAAAGCTCTTCTAACCTTGAAGCATGCAAACATCTGTGCAGTTAACAAGACATATTTTAACAGCACAGAGAGTACCCCAGAAGTTCAAGGTATCAGTGCCTTCCACACATTTAGTGGAGGTGTCTCAGTTTACATAAATAACAAGTATTACTCTATGATGATTAAACTGGTCAACTTGCTAGAGTTTCTCCATGTGCAATTACCCTACACAATGTCCCATACCATATCCCAGAAAGTTATAAGTCACCCTCTATATCCCAGGAAATACATAGCCCATACGTAAACCTACTGGAGTCACTCACCATTCAAACAAATGTCATACTCATGGTGAACTTTAATTATCCCCTCTATAGACTGGGAATCCTACATGACCCACAATTTGCAAGCACAGAGATTCCTGGACTTTGTGAACACAAACACCCTAGATAAGATAGTGCATATGCCCAGTAGAGGTGCAAACATATTGGACCTGGCACTCCCAAATATGGGAGAATGCTGCATCTCATCCAGTGCAGCATTCTCCCATATTTGTCAGAATGCTGCACCCCATCCAGTGTCATGTACTCTCTGGTAAGGTCTAATCATAAAATGGTCTCGTTTGAAATAAAATCAATTCTACAACCCCAGTAAACCCTGTAAACTTTAGGAACTTGGCCAAGGCATACTATCTTTTATTATGTGATAGCATCTGAAAATTCCAAGTCCCTCCAAACAGAGATAACGCAGCAGCCTATGAAGAATTGTTCACAGAAACTCTGTACAACCGCATCACTGTTAGTACATATGCCATTTTCACTACCAGAAGTAAGCCCAAAACAAACTCTAAAAACAAACCACTCTGGTATAATCCAACATTAAATAGGTTATGCAACAAAACAAAAAAAAGCCATAGCAAAAATTAGGAATAGCAGAACCCAAAAAGATAAAAAGTCTCTCATCAAACTAAATAGAGAACTAAGAGGGCTAATTAAAATGAACAAAGTCAGTTTTGAGCTAAAGATAGCTTCCCAAGCCAAGGGCAGCCATAAGGCCTTCTTTAATAATGTAGAAACCTCAAAGACAGCACACAACAGTTTGTCAAAATGGTTGCAAATGGAGCCACGTTCATGGAGCCATGATATATGGCAAGTTTACTGGTCACAAATTCTGCTCCAAATTTATTCCAACCCCTCGCTTATCCCCAGCCACCTCCCAGGAAATACCATCTAATATAACCATACCATTACAGCTATGAAATATGAAGCAGATCATAGCTTTGCATTCTAAGACCAAAAATCCAACTTTGATAGGCCCCAATAATATCCCAAGATGCTTCCAGATAGTCTGAAGTATGGCATATCATGGCCAGTGAATTCATTATTCAATTATAGCCTCAAAACAGAGTTTTTGGCATCCAAATGGAGGACTACAGTGGTTACTCCTCTGCATAAGGGTGGACCATCAACCATTTCAAGGAATTTCAGACACATTTATCTGACTAGTCTCATATGCAAAGGCATGAAAAGAATTATCAGAGAAATTATTAATAATGCATAGGGAACCTCTGGACACTGGGCCCCTCCCAGCTTGGTTTTGTCAAAGGTATGTCATGCCTACTAAACCTGCTGGACTTCTTTAATAAGGTCATCAGTGGAATGGATGAGGGCAAAGCAGTGCATACTTCCTACCTTGAACTGCTTTAGGCATTTGATGCAATAGCTCCCTCAGGCACTGTAAATACACTCATGGAATTAGGCATAACCCCCCCTATGTAACACATTGATAGGCAGCTGGCTAACAGACAGGACTCAGAAAATTAGAATCACAGAGGCCACCACTACAAAGAGGCCAGTCACTAGCAGAGTCAAGCAAGGCACTTTTCTGGCTCTGCCATGCCCCTGCATGCATTAACTTATTGGAAGTAAAGGCCAACATCAAAAGCCTGTGGTTGACCAAGTTTGTAGATAATTGCAAACTAGGATCAGTCATAGATTTCTTCCAAGATGTTAAAACATATTACAGAAGGGTCTAACAGAAAACAAATGACTGTTGCCAAAGCCATGGCTTAAAACTCAGTGCCAAGAAATGCATAATGCTACCTTTTGGGAAGTCAGCCACTCTGAGAAACTACATCATCTATAATACACCCCTAAGGGTAGACCCAGTAGTTAGGGATTTGGGAATGCATGCAGATAGAAACCTGACCTTCAACCAACATCTGTCTAAATCAGTAAGAAAGTCATTCTAAATAACTCAACTTATAGGTAAGTGCATGGCATCTAGGTGGAGACAGGCCATCATAAGATTGCATTCATCCCTCATCAGAGCCATCTAGTATAAAGTCCCCTTTGGTGTGTATCTGACCAGGTACATGCAACAACTGGAATGTCCACAGAGGTTCCTCACAAATAGGAGAAGTAAACACAATGTCCTATACAGGTTGCCTCAGAGCCCTATCACTGTACTCCATTCCTTACAGACTGCTGAAGGGTGATTTATGCCTGGCATACAAGACATACTTGCAACCCACTCTGATGGACCTTTTGCATATCCACAAAATGAACAGCATCAGAAGCATGGGATCTAAAGATCTAAACTTTGATTACAGCATAAACAAGACATGCTGGAGGGACAGGTATGCATCTCTGAGAATTTCAATGCTCTGGAAGAAACTTCCAGTGCAAGTGAAGCAGAGCCCTTCCCTAACCCTGTTCAAGGGTAAGTTAGACCAGTGAATGGGAAATGAAAATTCACTCCAGGTCTGATAGACAAAGGCAAGTATTAAATGATGCCCTATCTAATATACACTCTTTAGAATAACCTCTAAGGCACAGTAACTCATGGGATACATTTGGGATGCATAGCTATGCTTATAATGGCCTTAGTGGCCATTACCATAGAATTCACCCTTGAATCTATGAGCCTAGAATGAAGAGCAGTCTTACAATGGGAAATATTATGTGGATGTGAACTGTTGTGTTACTAAATTACCTTCTGTGACTTGTTTAATGTAATTTATAATGTCACATCCTTTAAAAGCAAAAGTGAGGTAACACTGCATAAATAAGTAAGTAAAAAATTTGTTTATGGATGCAGGGGTTACACATTTATTAATGGCTGTGTGAGTAATGCACAAAAAGCAATAATTAATAAATGGAAATCTGCCATTCCTCCCTCAGAAGCACGCACTACCACATGCATGCACAAAGATGCATACATATAGTTGTATCAATGTAAAGATATAGATATATATATATATATATATATATATATATATATAGATAGATAGATAGATAGATAGATGTGTGAAACTATGTAGCAATAGATATAATTATATAGAGGAATAGATATTCATATATAAATGTAGTTAATATACTTAGGAGATCAAACTGGCAAATGGCAATGGTCACCTATTAAGTTGATGTAGTCCTGGGCTAGATTTGTAGATAGAGGATAAGAAAGATAGTAGTCAGATATGCTGAATGCAGTAAAGAAGAATGGTGTATGCATATATAACTGGCTACAACGTAAGATAAGAAGGAAAATCAACAGGGTTATATATTTGAATGCTTTCCCCTCCCCCTTCCCCACCTACTCTTTATTTGTTACTTATCTGTTATTTTTCCTATTCTAATTCACTTTTTCTAGTAGAAGTATACATGGTTAGGCAAATATGGTCCGTATATTATTTTTGATATTTGTATATGCTGATGTGACAAAAGCATGTAACATATGGAAAGAAAACAGTGGTGGGATTATAGGTTCATAGGTTAGTACTAGGCTATCGGCCCTAGGGCCTATACAAGCCTAGCCATAACAATTCCCTGGCTACTGCTTCCCACAAATATTTACTTTCCTGGACCCCTGTCTAGTAGGGCTACTTATGTGATCCCCGGGGTGAATTTCCTATCTCCCATCCAATTATCAAGGTTCCTCTTGAAGAGGGCCATTGAGGCGCTCTGCCTGACATGTATTGGGAGCATATTCCAGAGAATGGGGAGTCTCTGGATCAGGAACCTATCCCTCCAGCATGTTCTATTCATCATGATGACAAGGTTAAGATCTCTGGAGCATGTCGCTCAGAGGTATTGGGATTTCTATAAGTGTAGCATGTCCAACAACTCTGGGTTTGACATGGCCTTGTATGTTATGCAGAGATCGCCTCTGAGTAGGCGACATGTGACAGAGTATAGCTGGAGTTTCTATAGACAGTCAGCATAAGGCATCTGCTTTAGGCCTATGATTCTTTTTGTGAGGTATTTCTGCGGCGTTTCTAGCTGTTGCAGATGTCTTGTGAAGTACATACTGAACAGGGCATTCTATTCAGTAATGGGTCTAATGAGGGATGAGTACAGAGGGACAATGACCTCCTTTTTTCTGGATGAAAACCCCTTAGCAATGAGGTGTGCCATGTAGAAGGATTTTCTAACTGTTGTGGCTATGTGGTTATCAAAGGTGAGACCACTGTCCACCTGTGTCCCTAGGTCTCTTATCACACATTCAATGTTTAGTGTACTGCCACCTATGTGGTAGTTCACAGGTACGTGTTTTTTTCCCAAAGGGGACAACTATACATTTTTTGGTATTTACCCTGAGTCCATGGTTCTGACACCAGGCATCTGTTTCGGTAAGGCCCTTTTGTAGTATATCCACATAATTTGGGGATTCAGTAATGGCTCCCAGCTTGCGGTCATCTGCGAACTTTGTAAGCCAGAGTTCCTTAGTGTTGGCCTGTACTTCAGAGAAGTAGATGCCAAACAAGTGTGGTCCCAGGACATAACCCTGGGGTACACCACTTGTCACTTGTCTGGAGTTGGATTTGGATCTGGCTACTTTTACAGTGTGAGTTCTGTCAGTAAGCCAGTTTGCAACCCATCAAGTGATGTAGGGATTAATGCCCAGCTTAGTCAGTTTATTTATGATTCCAGAGTGGGGGATAGTGTTGAAAGCCTTGGTGAGATCCAAGTAGGCTGTGTGAACCACCTTACCCTCGTCCATGGCTCTGGAGACTGATTTGAAGAAGTCGATCAGGTTCAGGAAGCAAGATCAGCCCTTCACAAACCCAAACTGGGTGGGATCCAGTGTTTAAAGGTTGCAATGTCTTTGTTTATAAGTTCTATGATAATATGTTCCATGGCCTTGCAGATCAGGCTCGGCAGACTGATAGAATGGTAGTTCCTGGGATCCAAAGTGGATCCCCCCTTGTGGAGTGGAAAGAATGTAGCTGTGCGCCACTCTGTGGGCATGAAGCCTGAGGTGAGGCTATGATTAAACATGACACATAGATGAGGTGCCAGTTAATTTTGTAGTTCATGCAGTACACAGCCTGGGATGTTGTCTGATCCCATGGATGCTGTATTCTTGGCTTTGGAGAGTGCGTTTTTTACCCGAGTGGCCGTGATTACTGGAATTTGGCATTCTTTCGGTATTGAGATGGGCCGTTTAGGAGGTGAGAGGGGGGTGAAGTTGGTACTGAATCTATCTGCCAGGATATTGGCAGTATCCTTGGGATCAGTGTATCTAGTGCTATTCTGCTGTAGCTCAGAGCAGATCTGAGTATTGCCATTTAGATTCTTGACATAGCTATAGAATGCCTTGTGGTTGTCTTTGGAATCTTTGGCAATTTTGTTTTCATAACTAGCTTTGGAAGATTTTATGAGGGATCTCAGCTTTCTACTGAAGCTAGTGATGGAGTTTTTTGAATCCTGGGCTCTTCTTCATTTCTGCAACAGTTTCTTCCTTCTGTTGTACAGCTTGTTTATGGCAGGGGACCACCAGATTGGCATCCTTTTTTTAGAGGACAGCGTCTTGGTTCTGTTTTGGATGGCTCAGTAATAAAAACAACCAAAATCATCAAAAATTTGAAAAATTAGCAAAAAGTACTTGCAGTTAGCATAAAAAGTCTCTCTTTCTCATTTCTGGTGCTGTGGTAGTCTGCAGGATGCTCAAACAGGATCTGCTGATCTAAAAAAAAATAGAATTAATGTTTAGGCTAGGTTTGGAATATGGCATATATACCTTTCAATTCTCCAGAATTTCGCAGGATGACTAGATTTTTACCTTATATTTTTGATCTGTTCCTCTAAAATTTGTTTTATTCTGGCAAATCAGTGAGAACTGAAATCATTACATAATGAAGACAGCTGAGTTTCAGACTTCATATCTTTCAGAAAATGCATGCTAATGCAAAGGCTGTTATTCTAGCAACATTTCGAGTTTGCAAGAGAAATAAGCTGAAAATTTGCCCCTATTTTTTGCCTTTTGTTCTCCATATTATATTCAGCTTTATCCAGATGTTTTACATTAAGAGGTTGAGAGGTATGATTGACATGTAAAGTACGTAACACATAAGAACAGTTACAGTTAACAGTAATTGAACAATTGTCATACAGTTTATTTGTAAAAATGGAAAAAAGACATGACAATATTATACATTGGCCTTTTCTGATATGATTGAGTACTATCTAATGATTCATGCTGCATATGATGACAGATGCTTCACAACATTTAGTTAGAATGGCATACATTTTGAAGTACAAATCCATCCATTCATCCACAACCACTTTTTCCCATTTTAGCACATAGGGTTGGGGTGTCACTTCAACAGTGCCTGTCATCTAGAGCCACAACTTATTTTAGGGTGTTCAGTGCAAAATATGCACACATGCCTATTGTATAAGATCCCATGTTTCTACTCTTCAATCTTGCATTTACTTTCTTTAAAGCTGATGTAAACAGCATATGAAGTTGTTTTTTTTCTAATAAAATAATTCTCTCCATGTGTATACTTATTAAACTGTATTGCTCTATAGGTTTGACTGGTACAGCAAAACTATTTAATTTCAGCTAGCATGGGAAAATTATGCAACTTTGTGGAACAGCTCAGTCAGTAATTTCTGATTCAGAAAACTGTCTTAGTTGATTATAGGTGTTGTATCGTGATGAGAACTTAGTTATTGCCTGTGACATGCAGTGGATTTGTCACCCTTGTGATTATCTTGCATTTCTAAAAAAAAAAAAGAAAATGTGATGAAAAGCTTCTGAGTGTCAGCGGTACAGAGAGCATTGATTTGACTAGAACAATTGCTGTAGGTACCCTTGTCCAGCATTTATTGCTGATATCAAATTTAAACTATTTCTGATCTGAAAATTATTTCCAAGCAATGAAATGGTCTGAAAAAAAGTCCATGTTATAAGCTTTAATTCATTGCCAAACATCCTGCCAGCCTAAAACAATTCAAGACCCATTTTACTCAATCAATATTCTATGTAAAATCCTGAAGGGAGTCATATTTGAACTTATCCAGTATGGCACAAGGGGCCTGCATCTGTTAGACAGGGAACAATATGGGTATGATAAAGGATGATCTTCTGTTTTGAACCTAGTGACCATTCTTTGAAGAAGCAACAGTAGCAACAGATGCAGAAATACCATTGCATGCTGTTTATCTTGACCCAGCTGAAGCATTCAACACTATTAAAAGTCCTGGCCATACTGGACTTTCTGGTCAATTTATAACCAGGAGCAATCAGTTTATAGTCAGAACAAAGCAATTAGCAAAGAGATGGAAGAAAAACAGGTTGTGTGTCATTTTCTGAGACTAAATAACTGGCGTATGCAGTATAGTCTACTGGCCAAGCTAAAGAAGACAGTGGCCAACTTAATAAGATGTCCTTATAGTGCACAGATCTACACACCTTAGTACAGTTTTTTTTTTTTTTTGTTTTTGAACTGTTCTTCTCAGATATAAAATTGAGAATGTGCCCTGAATAAACAAATATTCTAATAGTAACATCTTGATGCCCTGTATCTTAAACTTAACAATCAAACCTAGAAATCTATTTATTTGTGTTATAATAAAACAGTTCATCTAAGAGACATAACATAAATACACAAACATTTACACAAGAAGCTAAGGTCCATGACAACCATATTCATATTGAGTAGTATATTGGCTTATCATGATTTTTTCATATTTACAGAAAACTGCTGAAAATGTTCTAAAGCACTGTTCAAATATGGGTAGTCTGTAGTTTAGTCAAATATATTAACGTGATAGTAATTAGAGAATGGCAATTTTCTTGACTGACAACACTTCTAGAGTGTATTATATGTGGGTTGGATATTTTGCTCTTTAAGACTTTTCAGATGATGCCTTAATAACATGTATATAATCATGAAAAAATGAGTATGGAACAAACAGAATTAGATTTTAATATAAATAAAATTATATTAAAATGGTGCATGAGCAGAGTTATGCGAAATGAGTAGTCAATACATTTACGTGTGTTACATCAATAAAGTAATATAGGAAAATGTTTGCCATATATTTTTCTCTAAATTTTCACAAACTATTTTTATATTTTGAAAATATTTAAAGCACTTTATTAATTTGAGCTTGAAATTTCATTTGACAGCAAGAAGTTTCTTTCTTGGTGCATACTTTATGATCTAATTACCAAAATATGAACAATTATGCATATTTCCATGACTAACAGCATAAAGATGGCCCAGATGTATACAGCTTACAGTGCACATATTAATGAAGGCAATGAAATTGTCCAGACTCTGCCATCCACTTCATCTGCTGGACATGTAGAGAACTTGCAAATGCATGTCACTGAGCTATCAGCAGTACAGTACTGAGCCAGCTAAAGCCAAGAGGTGATCTGTTTGTACCATATTGTCATCACTAGGACTATTCTGGAGGCAGGCCCTGCAATAAATGTAGGGGCATGTATGGAGTACATACAGCAGGTTTGTATATCACAGAGTGGTACATACACACTCTGCCTAGCTCCAACAAGTAGGTATTCATCCATATTGCTGACATGAGAAGGCATTTCAAGAAACATCACTGACAAAACCTGCTATAGGACAGTGAAAGGTATGCCTGTGCGTGTCTGCACATGCATGTTTGCATGTGTGTGTGTGTGGGGGGGGGGGGGGGCAGAGGATTGCTGCATGTGCCAGTGTAGGCCATCATATAGATTAGATAGGCTATATCTTCAGATTAATTAAGACAGGAGAGTATAGGCATTTTCCTGTTACTGAAGGATACCTTCTTGTCAGTACAATATATAAATGGAAAACATATGAGGCATACATGTTCATTCTGCTAGCCCTTCCTAATTTGAATTCCAGGACAGTGATTTACATTCTGAGTAGGGAAGAAAAAATCCAGCTTACCACACAAAATCAACAACATTTGTGATTATCACTTTCAAATTATAGACCAAAAATTCAGAGTCTTAAAAATAGAAGATGAGAAGTTGTTGTTGTGTCTTTCGGCATTTCCCGGTTAGGGGTCACCAAAGCGGAACTACAGTCTGCTAATGATTGGCAGTTGATTTTTATGTGCTGAGTTGCCGGCCCTAACGCACAACCTTCAATGAAGGTAAGCCCATTCATGCATGTCTCCACAGTAAACGCTCTAGCTGAGAATCAAACGGGACAACGTCTTGCTGTGAAGCGACAATGCTACCGCAGCACCACCATCGCGGATTTCTTTTAAGTAATTGTAGTAATAAAGTTGGCTACCTTCAAGTAATATATACTTGCTCATTTATAACAACTTATATTTATATATACAAGAGATAAGGAGAACCAAAAGTAATGCAATTTTGACAACTATAACTTTTTGAAAAGTCTAATTCTGGATGGCGTAAACTTTTCTTTGTTATTAGATCTTAACTTCAGCTTTCCCCTTGGGTAAAAAAACTTTATTTAAACACGGAGTAAAATGAATGTTTTTTGGCAGATAATTTTGGTAGATCACCTATTTTAATGCATTCAGGTAATTGAATAAGGAACAATTACAATTACTGATCCCACTGAAATTTTATTGTCATTTACTCAGCATAAAAGAAAATCTATACTACAAATTAGTCTTCAGATTCTAGTACACAGATGAATTTTATTAAATGACACTGTTTAACAGACTTCAAATTATTGCACCTAAACTTGTACACCTTGAAGTAAATTCCAACATTTGCCATTTGCTACCTTCTAATAAGTTAGTAGGTCTGGATGTTTTAACCACAAAATTCCACAAAAATGGTATTTACTAATTTATCTAATATTTCAGTCTTTAACTATATGTCACTATTCTAGGATTGAAAATGGACAGACATTTTATTTTTGCTAATTTTGGTCTTTTTCCAAATCCTAACAATGATCTCACTTCCTAAGAACAGTTATAATAGGTGTGCCAAATATATCAGTAACATAATTCTCCATATAATGAAAATTAAACACCTAAATCAGTTTGGTTTTATTCATTATAAGCATATGAATGCAATTAGTCATTTACTACAAACAGCACAGTGTTACACACAAAATGATGACCACCATATGGAGCTTGTTGATGTGTTCAGTGCCTTAAATTCCATTGACAGAAATAATTATTTTTCTTATTAGAAAATATGAAGCTCTTAAATCATTTGTAAAATATTACACCAGCTTTATTCCAGTAGACTCTATTTCTAGTAAAAATAAATGGTCAAGATTCTTCTACGAAATTCTAAATGAGAGGGGCAAGGCATGCATTCCCACTTTCCTCTGTACTTCTCATTCCTGTTTTCAACCCAGCTTTGCTCACAGTACAAAACAGAATACATTTTATTCCAGTTTACTTGAAAAATATAAACATTAACTTTTTTGTTTATGCATATGAGCTTTTATTAACAATCTAAGATGTTTTCCATTCTTTAGAAAACCTCCTTTTTAGTGGATAATGAACAAAACCTTATAGGATACATTATTAATCCAGAGAAAACTAAAGTTGTAATGTTAAAATATATCAATAAGCTTCCTTCATAGGTTAGTACTGTTAATAAATAGAAAATTCCTCGTGCTCTTAATAGAATTTAGGTTCTTCCTGCCTACAGCAGGATTAGGGAGATTTCTCAACATAGGCAATATATTAATTTCTCTGCTAAAAAAATCCACTTCTACAGTCAAAATGGTAACATATTGGATTTTTTTAACAGAACAGTATAATTTCCTTCAAAATATGACAAGTTTGCCAATGGAAGAAGAGTTTGGAGAAAATGTATCTGGTGAAGGCATCCCATAGATCTTGTGGCTTATATTCCCAGCCCAAACATCGAAACTTGGTTTCAAAATTGCTGATACAAAGTGATCTACACTAATACAAATGTGAATTAATAACAATGACTGGTGTGTGTGTGTGTGTGTGTGTGTGTGTGTGTGTGTGTGTGTGTGTGTGTGTGTGTAGATAGGTAGATTTATGTATATCTATCTGTCTATATAGATAGATAAATCTATACAGATAGAGAGAAATAGAAACATAGATGTATCTATTTCTTTATTTCTTTACAGTTAAAAAAATATTTGGTTAGATGCCAGATTGCATGAGGATGATGCAACAAGATCAACTTTAAAAATTACTTAAGTGTTTGAATTTTGAATTCCTATGCCCCATAACCATGACCAACTTTGCACAAATTTGAACCTTAGGGAAATCCTTAATAATCAACCTCCGCAACAGTATTATTCAACAATAAATTACCATAGTGCTTATTGCATTACAGAAAAAAAGATAACTTGTCAAGCATACCTTATAAAATATTGATACAGTTACTTCAAGAAAGGAACATGGTTCCACATGTTCAACAGTCCTATTTACTTTACACAGGATGACCTTCGCCACTCGATCCAAGACTTCCACATACTGGCAAAAGCTTTTGCTGCCTCCATACTACCTTTCTAGGCAACATCCAGCAAATGGATTTCAAAATGTAATCAAAATATCAAATCTTAAATAAGATTGCATTAAGGTGGCTCTATTCAATGCCAGTAGTTTCAACAATAAACTTCCCAGGCTTGAGGCTATTCCACATTTGTAACACATTCATATATGTGTAATTACTAAACTTTGGTTTAAATATTTAGAAATCACTCTCTTCATATCTCTGTATTGTGCTTACTATGTCTTCACACCTGATGACAATTATGATGGCATTTCCATATTTGTTATATACCAAATTACCTATAGACAGACTACCAGAGACCTGCAAACTCAAGTCATTGAACTCCAAATCACCCTCTTTGTCCCCTGAAAATTCTAATGTTTTTAAATGTACTTGACTCCACAAAGGGGGCGTCACAAATTATCCCGGGAACTATCGACCTATTAGCCTGATGAGCTTGGTCTGCAAGGCCATGGAATGTATCATCATGGAACTCATAAACAAAGACATTGGTAACCTCCAAACTCTGGATCCCACCCAGTTCGGATTTGTGAAAGGCAGATCATGCCTCCTGAACCTAATCGACATCTTTGAGGCAGTCACCAAAGCTGTAGATGAGGGTAAGGTGGTTCACACAGCCTATCTTGACCTCGCCAAGGTTTTCGACACCATCCCCATTCTAAAATTTTAGCTAAATTCACTAAACTAGGTATAAATTTCTATGTCACAAGATGGGTTGCCATCTGGCTCACTGACAGAGCCCACACTGTAAAAGTTGCAGACTCCAAATCTGACCTCAAAGCAGTGACGAGTGGAGTACCACAGGGTTCTGTCCTGGGACCTCTCCTGTTTGGTATCTGCTTCTCTGAAATACAAGCTGACACAGAAGGCCTCTGGCTAACGAAGTTCGCAGATGACTGCAAACTAGGAGCCATAGTCAAGTCCCCAAATGATGTGGACATCCTACAGAAGGGCCTCACTGAGACAGATGCCTGGTGTCAGAGCCATGGCCTCAAGCTCAATGCCAAAAAGTGCAGTGTCATCTCCTTTGGTAAAAACTCTGCTGCCTATGTGGTAGTTCATGGGTACAATCTACTTAATACTGAATGTGTGATAAGAGACCTTGGGACCCAGGTGGACAGTAGTTTCTCCTTTGATAGTCACATCGCTACAATAGTCAGGAAGCCCTTCTATGTGGCACACCTCATCATAAAAGGGTTCTCATCCAGGAAACAAGAGGTCATTGTTCCCCTCTACTCGACACTCATTAGACCCATTATAGAGTACAACGCCCCTTTTGGAATGTACCTCACAAGACATCTGCAGCAGATGGAAAAACCACAGAAGTACCTCACAAAGAGGATTACTGGCCTCAAACAAATGCCCTACACTGACCGCCTCAAAAAACACCAGCTTTACTCCATAGCATATTGCCTACTCCGAGGTGATCTCTGCCTAACATATAAAGCTATGTCAAACCTAGAGCTGATGGACATGCTACACCTAAAGAAATCCCATTCCCTCCGAGCTACACGATCTAGGGACCTAAACCTTGTCACCACAATAAACAGGACATGCTGGAGGGATAGATTCCTGTCCCAGAGACTTCCCATACTCTGGAACAGGCTACCCATCTATGTCAAGCAAAGTTTTTCATTAGCACTCTTCAAGAACAATTTTGATGAGTGGATGGGAAATATGAAATACACCCCGTGGATCACTTCTGTATCTCTGCCCAACAGCGGCACAGGAAAATAACTTTCTTGGGTGGCATAAGCCAGGGAACCTTGCTGGCTAGGCTTACTTAGGCCCTTGAGCCGATAGCCTAGTACCTACCTATAAACCTATGAACCTATAAGAATTCCCATTACACTGAGCTCCATCATTTTGGGAGACTTAAACTACACCCCCTTGTAAAATAACTGGTGTACCTATTTCTCTGATGTAGGACATGGCCAAAATTTCTTAGATTTAATAAAGAAAGATCCCAAGACCATATTGTTAACTCACTAGAGGACAAGATGTTCTTGACTTGGTCCTTACTAATATAGCTTCTTCAAATGTTATTCCCCTGTTATCCCCTTCCTGGCTAAGTTGGATCATAAACTAATCACTTTCACCTTCAAATCTCTAAACCCAATGAAAACAATATCACAGAATTCAAGGCTTCCAAAGGTACTAATCTCATCAAATTCTATGGTGAAGTTTCAAAATTCACTTATAGCAGCATCACCCCAGATGTCACTATATTAGGTAGCTTCACAAAGGAGTTCTATGCCCACTTAGATAACTATACAGAGCTGCAAGTCTCAAAGAAATCTAAATAAAATGGGAAATTTAATAACAAGCCAACATGGTGGTCTGCCAACATAAAAAAACACTTTACAATAAAAAAAATTGTGTAAGTATACAGCATATCAAAACCCTGTTTTGAGGATGACTTCAGAAAATTGACTAAAAAACCTGAAACATATTATTAGGTCTGCTAAAGCAGCCCATGACCTTAGGTTAGCATCTGAAACTAAGGACAATTACACATCCTTCTTTAGCTGTCCTAGGGCAATAAGAAACACCCGATAATTTCTCTGAACTTAGTCATAGTGGCACCACCTACTATGACATACTAACCTTACCAACATAATAAGAAATAGATTCAGTGCAAATTTTACCTAGGAGATGACTATACAAGGGACACTTATCCCTAAACCTGTCAGACCCCTCCATCATCACTTTAGAACAGGTACAGAAGGGAAGATTGTCTGTAAGACAAAAAAATACTTCCTCTATAAGTCATGATAATATTCCTTCTAGTTAATAAACAGTACTAAACAAACCTTGGCCTCACCACTTCTTAAACTTTTTAACCTGAGCTTACTACTGGTTTTGTCTCACAGGATTGGTACACAGCAGTAATGAAACCACTCCACAAGGATGGCCCAGCTACTGACCCTGGGAATTATAGGCCCATCAAACTGACAAGTCTTATTTGCAAAGCTATCGAACATATTACACCTGACATGATAAAATATGACATTAAAAATGTCATCAGGATAGATCCACAGCAGTTTAGCTTTGTCTCTAGCTAACCAAGTTTACAAATAGCTGTTGGGTCCCTCTCTGATGTATATGCCCTTTAGTATGAACATGCAGCCAGAAATGCCTGTTGCATTAAAACTGGATAAAATTGAGTGCTGTGAAAACCTGCATTATTGTCACAGTTGTTTAAAAATTCCTCCCTTGGCATATAGCATTAAAATGCTGTTAGAGACCTTGAAACATGGGTTGATATCTCCTGCTCCTTTGATTATAATGTAAAAGCAGTAGTCAGAAGGTCTTTCTACACAGAAAAGCTAACTACCAAAAGGAATATCATCCAGAAAGAGGTCATTGTCCCTTATATTCAGCATTGATAAGGCCAATTATTGAATACAGTGTCCCCTTTGGGATATACCTCACCAGACATATCAAACAACTAGAAAGGCACCAGAAGTTCTTAACTAAGGAGATCACTGGCTTAAAAACCCTAAGCTACCAGAAAAGACTGGATATACTGTTCCTTTATTCAGTATCTTATAGACTCCTGAGGGGAGATCTATGCTTTGTCTTCCATGTTATTAGTGAATCAGTGGCCCTAGATCACTTGTACCACCGCAAATCAAC